>NW_027593575.1:0-29955 GCF_964213995.1 Mustelus asterias
ATTAACCAGTTTCGGGAAAACTTCCACCAAAGGCGGGGAAAACATGCACCAACGGCGGGGAAGCCATTGTCCAACAGGGGGGAGCACATTAAGCAGCTGCCCTTAGTATCAGGAGCAGCGGGGTACAAATGAACCAGCAGCGGGGAAAACAGCTTCGTGGGAACTCATTAACCAGTTTCGTGGGAACTCATTAACCAGTTTCGGGGGAACTCATTAACCACTTTCGGGAAAACTTCCACCAAAGGCGGGGAAAACATGCACCAACGGCGGGGAAGCCATTGTCCAACAGGGGGGAGCACATTAAGCAGCTGCCCTTAGTATCAGGAGCAGCGGGGTACAAATGAACCAGCAGCGGGGAAAACAACTTCGTGGGAACTCATTAACCAGTTTCGTGGGAACTCATTAACCAGTTTCGGGAAAACGTCCACCAAAGGCGGGGAAAGCATCAGCCAACGGCGGGGAAGCCATTGTCCAACAGGGGGGAGCACATTAAGCAGCTGCCCTTAGTATCAGGAGCAGCGGGGATCAGATTAAGCAACAGCCGGGAAAAGATCAGCCAACCGCGGGGGAACTCATTAACCAGTTTCGGGGGAACTCATTAACCAGTTTCGGGAAAACATGAACCAAAGGCGGGGAAAACATCAAACAACGGCGGGGAAGCCATTGTCCAACAGGGGGGAGCACATTAAGCAGCTGCCCTTAGTAGCAGGAGCAGCGGGGTACAAATGAACCAGCAGCGGGGAAAACAACTTCGTGGGAACTCATTAACCAGTTTCGTGGGAACTCATTAACCAGTTTCGGGAAAACATGAACCAAAGGCGGGGAAAGCATCAACCAACGGCGGCGAAGCCATTGTCCAACAGTGGGGAGCACATTAAGCAGCTGCCCTTAGTATCAGGAGCAGCGGGGATCAGATTAAGCAACAGCCGGGAAAAGATCAGCCAACCGCGGGGGAACTCATTAACCAGTTTCGTGGGAACTCATTAACCAGTTTCGTGGGAACTCATTAACCAGTTTCGGGAAAACGTCCACCAAAGGCGGGGAAAGCATGAACCAACGGCGGGGAAGCCATTGTCCAACAGACGGGAGCACATTAAGCAGCTGCCCTTAGTATCAGGAGCAGCGGGGATCAGAGTAAGCAACAGCCGGGAAAAGATCAGCCAACCGCGGGGGAACTCATTAACCAGTTTCGTGGGAACTCATTAACCAGTTTCGGGAAAACGTCCACCAATGGCGGGGAAAACATCAACCAGCGGCGGGGAAGCCATTGTCCAACAGGGGGGAGCACATTAAGCAGCTGCCCTTAGTATCAGGAGCAGCGGGGTACAAATGAACCAGCAGCGGGGAAAACAACTCCGTGGGAACTCATTAACCAGTTTCGTGGGAACTCATTAACCAGTTTCGGGAAAACGTCCACCAAAGGCGGGGAAAGCATCAGCCAACGGCGGGGAAGCCATTGTCCAACAGTGGGGAGCACATTAAGCAGCTGCCCTTAGTATCAGGAGCAGCGGGGATCAGATTAAGCAACAGCCGGGAAAAGATCAGCCAACCGCGGGGGAACTCATTAACCAGTTTCGTGGGAACTCATTAACCAGTTTCGGGAAACCTTCCACCAAAGGCGGGGAAAACATGCACCAACGGCGGGGAAGCCATTGTCCAACAGGGGGGAGTACATTAAGCAGCTGCCCTTAGTATCAGGAGCAGCGGGGTACAAATGAACCAGCAGCGGGGAAAACAACTCCGTGGGAACTCATTAACCAGTTTCGTGGGAACTCATTAACCAGTTTCGGGAAACCTTCCACCAAAGGCGGGGAAAACATGCACCAACGGCGGGGAAGCCATTGTCCAACAGGGGGGAGCACATTAAGCAGCTGCCCTTAGTATCAGGAGCAGCGGGGTACAAATGAACAAGCAGCGGGGACAACAACTCCGTGGGAACTCATTAACCAGTTTCGTGGGAACTCATTAACCAGTTTCGGGAAACCTTCCACCAAAGGCGGGGAAAACATGCACCAACGGCGGGGAAGCCATTGTCCAACAGGGGGGAGCACATTAAGCAGCTGCCCTTAGTATCAGGAGCAGCGGGGATCAGATTTAGCAGCAGCCGGGAAAAGATCAGGAAACCGCGGGGGAACTCATTAACCAGTTTCGTGGGAACTCATTAACCAGTTTCGTGGGAACTCATTAACCAGTTTCGGGAAAACGTCCAGCAAAGGCGGGGAAAACATGAACCAGCGGCGGGGAAGGCATTGTCCAACAGGGGGGAGCACATTAAGCAGCTGCCCTCAGTCTCAGGAGCAGCGGGGATCAGATTAAGCAACAGCCGGGAAAAGATCAACCAACCGCGGGGGAACTCATTAACCAGTTTCGTGGGAACTCATTAACCAGTTTCGGGGGAACTCATTAACCAGTTTCGGGAAAACCTCCACCAAAGGCGGGGAAAGCATGAACCAACGGCGGGGAAGCCATTGTCCAACCGGGGGGAGCACATTAAGCAGCTACCCTTAGTATCAGGAGCAGCGGGGATCAGATTAAGCAACAGCCGGGAAAAGATCAGCCAACCGCGGGGGAACTCATTAACCAGTTTCGGGGGAACTCATTAACCAGTTTCGGGAAAACATGAACCAAAGGCGGGGAAAACATCAAACAACGGCGGGGAAGCCATTGTCCAACAGGGGGGAGCACATTAAGCAGCTGCCCTTAGTAGCAGGAGCAGCGGGGTACAAATGAACCAGCAGCGGGGAAAACAACTTCGTGGGAACTCATTAACCAGTTTCGTGGGAACTCATTAACCAGTTTCGGGAAAACATGAACCAAAGGCGGGGAAAGCATCAACCAACGGCGGCGAAGCCATTGTCCAACAGTGGGGAGCACATTAAGCAGCTGCCCTTAGTATCAGGAGCAGCGGGGATCAGATTAAGCAACAGCCGGGAAAAGATCAGCCAACCGCGGGGGAACTCATTAACCAGTTTCGTGGGAACTCATTAACCAGTTTCGTGGGAACTCATTAACCAGTTTCGGGAAAACGTCCACCAAAGGCGGGGAAAGCATCAACCAACGGCGGGGAAGCCATTGTCCAACCGGGGGGAGCACATTAAGCAGCTGCCCTTAGTATCAGGAGCAGCGGGGATCAGATTAAGCAACAGCCGGGAAAAGATCAGCCAACCGCGGGGGAACTCATTAACCAGTTTCCTGGGAACTCATTAACCAGTTTCGTGGGAACTCATTAACCAGTTTCGGGAAAACGTCCACCAAAGGCGGGGAAAACATCAACCAACGGCGGGGAAGCCATTGTCCAACAGACGGGAGCACATTAAGCAGCTGCCCTTAGTATCAGGAGCAGCGGGGATCAGATGAAGCAACAGCCGTGAAAAGAACAGCGAACCGCGGGGGAACTCATTAACCAGTTTCGTGGGAACTCATTAACCAGTTTCGGGAAAACTTCCACCAAAGGCGGGGAAAACATGCACCAACGGCGGGGAAGCCTTTGTCCAACAGGGGGGAGCACATTAAGCAGCTGCCCTTAGTATCAGGAGCAGCGGGGTACAAATGAACCAGCAGCGGGGAAAACAGCTTCGTGGGAACTCATTAACCAGTTTCGGGGGAACTCATTAACCAGTTTCGGGAAAACGTCCACCAAAGGCGGGGAAAACATCAACCAACGGCGGGGAAGCCATTGTCCAACAGGGGGGAGCACATTAAGCAGCTGCCCTTAGTATCAGGAGCAGCGGGGATCAGATTAAGCAACAGCCGGGAAAAGAACAGCCAACCGCGGGGGAACTCATTAACCAGTTTCGTGGGAACTCATTAACCAGTTTCGTGGGAACTCATTAACCAGTTTCGGGAAAACGTCCACCAAAGGCGGGGAAAACATGAACCAACGGCGGGGAGGCCATTGTCCAACAGGGGGGAGCACATTAAGCAGCTGCCCTTAGTATCAGGAGCAGCGGGGATCAGATTAAGCAACAGCCGGGAAAAGATCAGCCAACCGCGGGGGAACTCATTAACCAGTTTCCTGGGAACTCATTAACCAGTTTCGGGAAAACTTCCACCAAAGGCGGGGAAAACATGCACCAACGGCGGGGAAGCCATTGTCCAACAGGGGGGAGCACATTAAGCAGCTGCCCTTAGTATCAGGAGCAGCGGGGTACAAATGAACCAGCAGCGGGGAAAACAGCTTCGTGGGAACTCATTAACCAGTTTCGTGGGAACTCATTAACCAGTTTCGGGGGAACTCATTAACCAGTTTCGGGAAAACTTCCACCAAAGGCGGGGAAAACATGCACCAACGGCGGGGAAGCCATTGTCCAACAGGGGGGAGCACATTAAGCAGCTGCCCTTAGTATCAGGAGCAGCGGGGTACAAATGAACCAGCAGCGGGGAAAACAGCTTCGTGGGAACTCATTAACCAGTTTCGTGGGAACTCATTAACCAGTTTCGGGGGAACTCATTAACCACTTTCGGGAAAACTTCCACCAAAGGCGGGGAAAACATGCACCAACGGCGGGGAAGCCATTGTCCAACAGGGGGGAGCACATTAAGCAGCTGCCCTTAGTATCAGGAGCAGCGGGGTACAAATGAACCAGCAGCGGGGAAAACAACTTCGTGGGAACTCATTAACCAGTTTCGTGGGAACTCATTAACCAGTTTCGGGAAAACGTCCACCAAAGGCGGGGAAAGCATGAACCAACGGCGGGGAAGCCATTGTCCAACAGGGGGGAGCACATTAAGCAGCTGCCCTTAGTCTCAGGAGTAGCGGGGAAGAGATTAAGCAACAGCCGGGAAAAGATCAGCCAACCGCGGCGGAACTCATTAACCAGTTTCCAGGGAACTCATTAACCAGTTTCGTGGGAACTCATTAACCAGTTTCGGGAAAACGTCCAGCAAAGGCGGGGAAAACATGAACCAGCGGCGGGGAAGCCATTGTCCAACAGACGGGAGCACATTAAGCAGCTGCCCTTAGTATCAGGAGCAGCGGGGATCAGATTAAGCAACAGCCGGGAAAAGATCAACCAACCGCGGGGGAACTCATTAACCAGTTTCGTGGGAACTCATTAACCAGTTTCGGGAAAACATCCACCAAAGGCGGGGAAAACATGCACCAACGGCGGGGAAGCCATTGTCCAACAGGGGGGAGCACATTAAGCAGCTGCCCTTAGTATCAGGAGCAGCGGGGATCAGATTAAGCAACAGCCGGGAAAAGATCAGCCAACCGCGGGGGAACTCATTAACCAGTTTCGTGGGAACTCATTAACCAGTTTCGGGAAAACTTCCACCAAAGGCGGGGAAAACATGCACCAACGGCGGGGAAGCCATTGTCCAACAGGGGGGAGCACATTAAGCAGCTGCCCTTAGTATCAGGAGCAGCGGGGTACAAATGAACCAGCAGCGGGGAAAACAACTTCGTGGGAACTCATTAACCAGTTTCGTGGGAACTCATTAACCAGTTTCGTGGGAACTCATTAACCAGTTTCGGGAAAACATCAACCAAAGGCGGGGAAAACATCAAACAACGGCGGGGATGCCATTGTCCAACAGGGGGGAGCACATTAAGCAGCTGCCCTTAGTATCAGGAGCAGCGGGGATCAGATTAAGCAACAGCCGGGAAAAGATCAGGAAACCGCGGGGGAACTCATTAACCAGTTTCCTGGGAACTCATTAACCAGTTTCGTGGGAACTCATTAACCAGTTTCGGGAAAACTTCCACCAAAGGCGGGGAAAGCATCAACCAACGGCGGGGAAGCCTTTGTCCAACAGTGGGGAGCACATCAAGCAGCTGCCCTTAGTCTCAGGAGCAGCGGGGAACAGATTAAGCAACAGCCGGGAAAAGATCAGCCAACCGCGGGGGAACTCATTAACCAGTTTCGGGGGAACTCATTAACCAGTTTCGGGAAAACATGAACCAAAGGCGGGGAAAACATCAAACAACGGCGGGGAAGCCATTGTCCAACAGGGGGGAGCACATTAAGCAGCTGCCCTTAGTAGCAGGAGCAGCGGGGTACAAATGAACCAGCAGCGGGGAAAACAACTTCGTGGGAACTCATTAACCAGTTTCGGGGGAACTCATTAACCAGTTTCGGGAAAACGTCCACCAAAGGCGGGGAAAACATCAACCAACGGCGGGGAAGCCATTGTCCAACAGGGGGGAGCACATTAAGCAGCTGCCCTTAGTATCAGGAGCAGCGGGGATCAGATTAAGCAACAGCCGGGAAAAGATCAACCAACCGCGGGGGAACTCATTAACCAGTTCCGTGGGAACTCATTAACCAGTTTCGTGGGAACTCATTAACCAGTTTCGGGAAAACGTCCACCAAAGGCGGGGAAAACATCAACCAACGGCGGGGAAGCCATTGTCCAACAGTGGGGAGCACATTAAGCAGCTGCCCTTAGTGTCAGGAGCAGCGGGGATCAGATTAAGCAACAGCCGGGAAAGGATCAGGAAACCGCGGGGGAACTCATTAACCAGTTTCGTGGGAACTCATTAACCAGTTTCGGGAAAAACTCCACCAAAGGCGGGGAAAGCATGAACCAACGGCCGGGAAGCCCTTGTCCAACAGTGGGGAGCACATTAAGTAGCTGCCCTTAGTATCAGGAGCAGCGGGGATCAGATTAAGTAACAGCCGGGAAAAGATCAGCCAACCGCGGGGGAACTCATTAACCAGTTTCGTGGGAACTCATTAACCAGTTTCGGGAATACTTCCACCAAAGGCGGGGAAAACATGAACCAACGGCGGGGAAGCCATTGTCCAACAGTGGGGAGCACATTAAGCAGCTGCCCTTAGTATCAGGAGCAGCGGGGTACAAATGAACCAGCAGCGGGGAAAACAGCTTCGTGGGAACTCATTAACCAGTTTCGTGGGAACTCATTAACCAGTTTCGTGGGAACTCATTAACCAGTTTCGGGAAAACATCCACCAAAGGCGGGGAAAGCATCAACCAACGGCGGGGAAGCCATTGTCCAGCAGTGGGGAGCACATTAAGCAGCTGCCCTTAGTATCAGGAGCAGCGGGGTACAAATGAACAAGCAGCGGGGAAAACAACTCCGTGGGAACTCATTAACCAGTTTCCTGGGAACTCATTAACCAGTTTCGGGAAACCTTCCACCAAAGGCGGGGAAAACATGCACCAACGGCGGGGAAGCCATTGTCCAACAGGGGGGAGTACATTAAGCAGCTGCCCTTAGTATCAGGAGCAGCGGGGATCAGATTAAGGAACAGCCGGGAAAAGATCAGCCAACCGCGGGGGAACTCATTAACCAGTTTCGTGGGAACTCATTAACCAGTTTCGGGAAACCTTCCACCAAAGGCGGGGAAAACATGCACCAACGGCGGGGAAGCCATTGTCCAACAGGGGGGAGTACATTAAGCAGCTGCCCTTAGTATCAGGAGCAGCGGGGTACAAATGAACCAGCAGCGGGGAAAACAACTCCGTGGGAACTCATTAACCAGTTTCGTGGGAACTCATTAACCAGTTTCGGGAAACCTTCCACCAAAGGCGGGGAAAACATGCACCAACGGCGGGGAAGCCATTGTCCAACAGGGGGGAGCACATTAAGCAGCTGCCCTTAGTATCAGGAGCAGCGGGGTACAAATGAACAAGCAGCGGGGACAACAACTCCGTGGGAACTCATTAACCAGTTTCGTGGGAACTCATTAACCAGTTTCGGGAAACCTTCCACCAAAGGCGGGGAAAACATGCACCAACGGCGGGGAAGCCATTGTCCAACAGGGGGGAGCACATTAAGCAGCTGCCCTTAGTATCAGGAGCAGCGGGGATCAGATTTAGCAGCAGCCGGGAAAAGATCAGGAAACCGCGGGGGAACTCATTAACCAGTTTCGTGGGAACTCATTAACCAGTTTCGTGGGAACTCATTAACCAGTTTCGGGAAAACGTCCAGCAAAGGCGGGGAAAACATGAACCAGCGGCGGGGAAGGCATTGTCCAACAGGGGGGAGCACATTAAGCAGCTGCCCTCAGTCTCAGGAGCAGCGGGGATCAGATTAAGCAACAGCCGGGAAAAGATCAACCAACCGCGGGGGAACTCATTAACCAGTTTCGTGGGAACTCATTAACCAGTTTCGGGGGAACTCATTAACCAGTTTCGGGAAAACCTCCACCAAAGGCGGGGAAAGCATGAACCAACGGCGGGGAAGCCATTGTCCAACCGGGGGGAGCACATTAAGCAGCTGCCCTTAGTATCAGGAGCAGCGGGGATCAGATTAAGCAACAGCCGGGAAAAGATCAGCCAACCGCGGGGGAACTCATTAACCAGTTTCGTGGGAACTCATTAACCAGTTTCGTGGGAACTCATTAACCAGTTTCGGGAAAACTTCAACCAGAGGCGGGGAAAGCATCAACCAACGGCGGGGAAGCCTTTGTCCAACAGGGGGGAGCACATTAAGCAGCTGCCCTTAGTATCAGGAGCATCGGTGCACAAATGAACCAGCAGCGGGGAAAACAGCTTCGTGGGAACTCATTAACCAGTTTCGTGGGAACTCATTAACCAGTTTCGGGAAAACATCAACCAGAGGCGGGGAAAACATGCACCAACGGCGGGGAAGCCATTGTCCAACAGGGGGGAGTACATTAAGCAGCTGCCCTTAGTATCAGGAGCAGCGGGGTACAAATGAACCAGCAGCGGGGAAAACAGCTTCGTGGGAACTCATTAACCAGTTTCGTGGGAACTCATTAACCAGTTTCGGGGGAACTCATTAACCAGTTTCGGGAAAACTTCCACCAAAGGCGGGGAAAACATGCACCAACGGCGGGGAAGCCATTGTCCAACAGGGGGGAGCACATTAAGCAGCTGCCCTTAGTATCAGGAGCAGCGGGGTACAAATGAACCAGCAGCGGGGAAAACAGCTTCGTGGGAACTCATTAACCAGTTTCGTGGGAACTCATTAACCAGTTTCGGGGGAACTCATTAACCACTTTCGGGAAAACTTCCACCAAAGGCGGGGAAAACATGCACCAACGGCGGGGAAGCCATTGTCCAACAGGGGGGAGCACATTAAGCAGCTGCCCTTAGTATCAGGAGCAGCGGGGTACAAATGAACCAGCAGCGGGGAAAACAACTTCGTGGGAACTCATTAACCAGTTTCGTGGGAACTCATTAACCAGTTTCGGGAAAACGTCCACCAAAGGCGGGGAAAGCATGAACCAACGGCGGGGAAGCCATTGTCCAACAGGGGGGAGCACATTAAGCAGCTGCCCTTAGTATCAGGAGCAGCGGGGATCAGATTAAGCAACAGCCGGGAAAAGATCAGCCAACCGCGGGGGAACTCATTAACCAGTTTCGGGGGAACTCATTAACCAGTTTCGGGAAAACATGAACCAAAGGCGGGGAAAACATCAAACAACGGCGGGGAAGCCATTGTCCAACAGGGGGGAGCACATTAAGCAGCTGCCCTTAGTAGCAGGAGCAGCGGGGTACAAATGAACCAGCAGCGGGGAAAACAACTTCGTGGGAACTCATTAACCAGTTTCGTGGGAACTCATTAACCAGTTTCGGGAAAACATGAACCAAAGGCGGGGAAAGCATCAACCAACGGCGGCGAAGCCATTGTCCAACAGTGGGGAGCACATTAAGCAGCTGCCCTTAGTATCAGGAGCAGCGGGGATCAGATTAAGCAACAGCCGGGAAAAGATCAGCCAACCGCGGGGGAACTCATTAACCAGTTTCGTGGGAACTCATTAACCAGTTTCGTGGGAACTCATTAACCAGTTTCGGGAAAACGTCCACCAAAGGCGGGGAAAGCATGAACCAACGGCGGGGAAGCCATTGTCCAACAGACGGGAGCACATTAAGCAGCTGCCCTTAGTATCAGGAGCAGCGGGGATCAGAGTAAGCAACAGCCGGGAAAAGATCAGCCAACCGCGGGGGAACTCATTAACCAGTTTCGTGGGAACTCATTAACCAGTTTCGGGAAAACGTCCACCAATGGCGGGGAAAACATCAACCAGCGGCGGGGAAGCCATTGTCCAACAGGGGGGAGCACATTAAGCAGCTGCCCTTAGTATCAGGAGCAGCGGGGTACAAATGAACCAGCAGCGGGGAAAACAACTCCGTGGGAACTCATTAACCAGTTTCGTGGGAACTCATTAACCAGTTTCGGGAAAACGTCCACCAAAGGCGGGGAAAGCATCAGCCAACGGCGGGGAAGCCATTGTCCAACAGTGGGGAGCACATTAAGCAGCTGCCCTTAGTATCAGGAGCAGCGGGGATCAGATTAAGCAACAGCCGGGAAAAGATCAGCCAACCGCGGGGGAACTCATTAACCAGTTTCGTGGGAACTCATTAACCAGTTTCGGGAAACCTTCCACCAAAGGCGGGGAAAACATGCACCAACGGCGGGGAAGCCATTGTCCAACAGGGGGGAGTACATTAAGCAGCTGCCCTTAGTATCAGGAGCAGCGGGGTACAAATGAACCAGCAGCGGGGAAAACAACTCCGTGGGAACTCATTAACCAGTTTCGTGGGAACTCATTAACCAGTTTCGGGAAACCTTCCACCAAAGGCGGGGAAAACATGCACCAACGGCGGGGAAGCCATTGTCCAACAGGGGGGAGCACATTAAGCAGCTGCCCTTAGTATCAGGAGCAGCGGGGTACAAATGAACAAGCAGCGGGGACAACAACTCCGTGGGAACTCATTAACCAGTTTCGTGGGAACTCATTAACCAGTTTCGGGAAACCTTCCACCAAAGGCGGGGAAAACATGCACCAACGGCGGGGAAGCCATTGTCCAACAGGGGGGAGCACATTAAGCAGCTGCCCTTAGTATCAGGAGCAGCGGGGATCAGATTTAGCAGCAGCCGGGAAAAGATCAGGAAACCGCGGGGGAACTCATTAACCAGTTTCGTGGGAACTCATTAACCAGTTTCGTGGGAACTCATTAACCAGTTTCGGGAAAACGTCCAGCAAAGGCGGGGAAAACATGAACCAGCGGCGGGGAAGGCATTGTCCAACAGGGGGGAGCACATTAAGCAGCTGCCCTCAGTCTCAGGAGCAGCGGGGATCAGATTAAGCAACAGCCGGGAAAAGATCAACCAACCGCGGGGGAACTCATTAACCAGTTTCGTGGGAACTCATTAACCAGTTTCGGGGGAACTCATTAACCAGTTTCGGGAAAACCTCCACCAAAGGCGGGGAAAGCATGAACCAACGGCGGGGAAGCCATTGTCCAACCGGGGGGAGCACATTAAGCAGCTACCCTTAGTATCAGGAGCAGCGGGGATCAGATTAAGCAACAGCCGGGAAAAGATCAGCCAACCGCGGGGGAACTCATTAACCAGTTTCGGGGGAACTCATTAACCAGTTTCGGGAAAACATGAACCAAAGGCGGGGAAAACATCAAACAACGGCGGGGAAGCCATTGTCCAACAGGGGGGAGCACATTAAGCAGCTGCCCTTAGTAGCAGGAGCAGCGGGGTACAAATGAACCAGCAGCGGGGAAAACAACTTCGTGGGAACTCATTAACCAGTTTCGTGGGAACTCATTAACCAGTTTCGGGAAAACATGAACCAAAGGCGGGGAAAGCATCAACCAACGGCGGCGAAGCCATTGTCCAACAGTGGGGAGCACATTAAGCAGCTGCCCTTAGTATCAGGAGCAGCGGGGATCAGATTAAGCAACAGCCGGGAAAAGATCAGCCAACCGCGGGGGAACTCATTAACCAGTTTCGTGGGAACTCATTAACCAGTTTCGTGGGAACTCATTAACCAGTTTCGGGAAAACGTCCACCAAAGGCGGGGAAAGCATCAACCAACGGCGGGGAAGCCATTGTCCAACCGGGGGGAGCACATTAAGCAGCTGCCCTTAGTATCAGGAGCAGCGGGGATCAGATTAAGCAACAGCCGGGAAAAGATCAGCCAACCGCGGGGGAACTCATTAACCAGTTTCCTGGGAACTCATTAACCAGTTTCGTGGGAACTCATTAACCAGTTTCGGGAAAACGTCCACCAAAGGCGGGGAAAACATCAACCAACGGCGGGGAAGCCATTGTCCAACAGACGGGAGCACATTAAGCAGCTGCCCTTAGTATCAGGAGCAGCGGGGATCAGATGAAGCAACAGCCGTGAAAAGAACAGCGAACCGCGGGGGAACTCATTAACCAGTTTCGTGGGAACTCATTAACCAGTTTCGGGAAAACTTCCACCAAAGGCGGGGAAAACATGCACCAACGGCGGGGAAGCCTTTGTCCAACAGGGGGGAGCACATTAAGCAGCTGCCCTTAGTATCAGGAGCAGCGGGGTACAAATGAACCAGCAGCGGGGAAAACAGCTTCGTGGGAACTCATTAACCAGTTTCGGGGGAACTCATTAACCAGTTTCGGGAAAACGTCCACCAAAGGCGGGGAAAACATCAACCAACGGCGGGGAAGCCATTGTCCAACAGGGGGGAGCACATTAAGCAGCTGCCCTTAGTATCAGGAGCAGCGGGGATCAGATTAAGCAACAGCCGGGAAAAGAACAGCCAACCGCGGGGGAACTCATTAACCAGTTTCGTGGGAACTCATTAACCAGTTTCGTGGGAACTCATTAACCAGTTTCGGGAAAACGTCCACCAAAGGCGGGGAAAACATGAACCAACGGCGGGGAGGCCATTGTCCAACAGGGGGGAGCACATTAAGCAGCTGCCCTTAGTATCAGGAGCAGCGGGGATCAGATTAAGCAACAGCCGGGAAAAGATCAGCCAACCGCGGGGGAACTCATTAACCAGTTTCCTGGGAACTCATTAACCAGTTTCGGGAAAACTTCCACCAAAGGCGGGGAAAACATGCACCAACGGCGGGGAAGCCATTGTCCAACAGGGGGGAGCACATTAAGCAGCTGCCCTTAGTATCAGGAGCAGCGGGGTACAAATGAACCAGCAGCGGGGAAAACAGCTTCGTGGGAACTCATTAACCAGTTTCGTGGGAACTCATTAACCAGTTTCGGGGGAACTCATTAACCAGTTTCGGGAAAACTTCCACCAAAGGCGGGGAAAACATGCACCAACGGCGGGGAAGCCATTGTCCAACAGGGGGGAGCACATTAAGCAGCTGCCCTTAGTATCAGGAGCAGCGGGGTACAAATGAACCAGCAGCGGGGAAAACAGCTTCGTGGGAACTCATTAACCAGTTTCGTGGGAACTCATTAACCAGTTTCGGGGGAACTCATTAACCACTTTCGGGAAAACTTCCACCAAAGGCGGGGAAAACATGCACCAACGGCGGGGAAGCCATTGTCCAACAGGGGGGAGCACATTAAGCAGCTGCCCTTAGTATCAGGAGCAGCGGGGTACAAATGAACCAGCAGCGGGGAAAACAACTTCGTGGGAACTCATTAACCAGTTTCGTGGGAACTCATTAACCAGTTTCGGGAAAACGTCCACCAAAGGCGGGGAAAGCATGAACCAACGGCGGGGAAGCCATTGTCCAACAGGGGGGAGCACATTAAGCAGCTGCCCTTAGTCTCAGGAGTAGCGGGGAAGAGATTAAGCAACAGCCGGGAAAAGATCAGCCAACCGCGGCGGAACTCATTAACCAGTTTCCAGGGAACTCATTAACCAGTTTCGTGGGAACTCATTAACCAGTTTCGGGAAAACGTCCAGCAAAGGCGGGGAAAACATGAACCAGCGGCGGGGAAGCCATTGTCCAACAGACGGGAGCACATTAAGCAGCTGCCCTTAGTATCAGGAGCAGCGGGGATCAGATTAAGCAACAGCCGGGAAAAGATCAACCAACCGCGGGGGAACTCATTAACCAGTTTCGTGGGAACTCATTAACCAGTTTCGGGAAAACATCCACCAAAGGCGGGGAAAACATGCACCAACGGCGGGGAAGCCATTGTCCAACAGGGGGGAGCACATTAAGCAGCTGCCCTTAGTATCAGGAGCAGCGGGGATCAGATTAAGCAACAGCCGGGAAAAGATCAGCCAACCGCGGGGGAACTCATTAACCAGTTTCGTGGGAACTCATTAACCAGTTTCGGGAAAACTTCCACCAAAGGCGGGGAAAACATGCACCAACGGCGGGGAAGCCATTGTCCAACAGGGGGGAGCACATTAAGCAGCTGCCCTTAGTATCAGGAGCAGCGGGGTACAAATGAACCAGCAGCGGGGAAAACAACTTCGTGGGAACTCATTAACCAGTTTCGTGGGAACTCATTAACCAGTTTCGTGGGAACTCATTAACCAGTTTCGGGAAAACATCAACCAAAGGCGGGGAAAACATCAAACAACGGCGGGGATGCCATTGTCCAACAGGGGGGAGCACATTAAGCAGCTGCCCTTAGTATCAGGAGCAGCGGGGATCAGATTAAGCAACAGCCGGGAAAAGATCAGGAAACCGCGGGGGAACTCATTAACCAGTTTCCTGGGAACTCATTAACCAGTTTCGTGGGAACTCATTAACCAGTTTCGGGAAAACTTCCACCAAAGGCGGGGAAAGCATCAACCAACGGCGGGGAAGCCTTTGTCCAACAGTGGGGAGCACATCAAGCAGCTGCCCTTAGTCTCAGGAGCAGCGGGGAACAGATTAAGCAACAGCCGGGAAAAGATCAGCCAACCGCGGGGGAACTCATTAACCAGTTTCGGGGGAACTCATTAACCAGTTTCGGGAAAACATGAACCAAAGGCGGGGAAAACATCAAACAACGGCGGGGAAGCCATTGTCCAACAGGGGGGAGCACATTAAGCAGCTGCCCTTAGTAGCAGGAGCAGCGGGGTACAAATGAACCAGCAGCGGGGAAAACAACTTCGTGGGAACTCATTAACCAGTTTCGGGGGAACTCATTAACCAGTTTCGGGAAAACGTCCACCAAAGGCGGGGAAAACATCAACCAACGGCGGGGAAGCCATTGTCCAACAGGGGGGAGCACATTAAGCAGCTGCCCTTAGTATCAGGAGCAGCGGGGATCAGATTAAGCAACAGCCGGGAAAAGATCAACCAACCGCGGGGGAACTCATTAACCAGTTCCGTGGGAACTCATTAACCAGTTTCGTGGGAACTCATTAACCAGTTTCGGGAAAACGTCCACCAAAGGCGGGGAAAACATCAACCAACGGCGGGGAAGCCATTGTCCAACAGTGGGGAGCACATTAAGCAGCTGCCCTTAGTGTCAGGAGCAGCGGGGATCAGATTAAGCAACAGCCGGGAAAGGATCAGGAAACCGCGGGGGAACTCATTAACCAGTTTCGTGGGAACTCATTAACCAGTTTCGGGAAAAACTCCACCAAAGGCGGGGAAAGCATGAACCAACGGCCGGGAAGCCCTTGTCCAACAGTGGGGAGCACATTAAGTAGCTGCCCTTAGTATCAGGAGCAGCGGGGATCAGATTAAGTAACAGCCGGGAAAAGATCAGCCAACCGCGGGGGAACTCATTAACCAGTTTCGTGGGAACTCATTAACCAGTTTCGGGAATACTTCCACCAAAGGCGGGGAAAAGATGAACCAACGGCGGGGAAGCCATTGTCCAACAGTGGGGAGCACATTAAGCAGCTGCCCTTAGTATCAGGAGCAGCGGGGTACAAATGAACCAGCAGCGGGGAAAACAGCTTCGTGGGAACTCATTAACCAGTTTCGTGGGAACTCATTAACCAGTTTCGTGGGAACTCATTAACCAGTTTCGGGAAAACATCCACCAAAGGCGGGGAAAGCATCAACCAACGGCGGGGAAGCCATTGTCCAGCAGTGGGGAGCACATTAAGCAGCTGCCCTTAGTATCAGGAGCAGCGGGGTACAAATGAACAAGCAGCGGGGAAAACAACTCCGTGGGAACTCATTAACCAGTTTCCTGGGAACTCATTAACCAGTTTCGGGAAACCTTCCACCAAAGGCGGGGAAAACATGCACCAACGGCGGGGAAGCCATTGTCCAACAGGGGGGAGTACATTAAGCAGCTGCCCTTAGTATCAGGAGCAGCGGGGATCAGATTAAGGAACAGCCGGGAAAAGATCAGCCAACCGCGGGGGAACTCATTAACCAGTTTCGTGGGAACTCATTAACCAGTTTCGGGAAACCTTCCACCAAAGGCGGGGAAAACATGCACCAACGGCGGGGAAGCCATTGTCCAACAGGGGGGAGTACATTAAGCAGCTGCCCTTAGTATCAGGAGCAGCGGGGTACAAATGAACCAGCAGCGGGGAAAACAACTCCGTGGGAACTCATTAACCAGTTTCGTGGGAACTCATTAACCAGTTTCGGGAAACCTTCCACCAAAGGCGGGGAAAACATGCACCAACGGCGGGGAAGCCATTGTCCAACAGGGGGGAGCACATTAAGCAGCTGCCCTTAGTATCAGGAGCAGCGGGGTACAAATGAACAAGCAGCGGGGACAACAACTCCGTGGGAACTCATTAACCAGTTTCGTGGGAACTCATTAACCAGTTTCGGGAAACCTTCCACCAAAGGCGGGGAAAACATGCACCAACGGCGGGGAAGCCATTGTCCAACAGGGGGGAGCACATTAAGCAGCTGCCCTTAGTATCAGGAGCAGCGGGGATCAGATTTAGCAGCAGCCGGGAAAAGATCAGGAAACCGCGGGGGAACTCATTAACCAGTTTCGTGGGAACTCATTAACCAGTTTCGTGGGAACTCATTAACCAGTTTCGGGAAAACGTCCAGCAAAGGCGGGGAAAACATGAACCAGCGGCGGGGAAGGCATTGTCCAACAGGGGGGAGCACATTAAGCAGCTGCCCTCAGTCTCAGGAGCAGCGGGGATCAGATTAAGCAACAGCCGGGAAAAGATCAACCAACCGCGGGGGAACTCATTAACCAGTTTCGTGGGAACTCATTAACCAGTTTCGGGGGAACTCATTAACCAGTTTCGGGAAAACCTCCACCAAAGGCGGGGAAAGCATGAACCAACGGCGGGGAAGCCATTGTCCAACCGGGGGGAGCACATTAAGCAGCTGCCCTTAGTATCAGGAGCAGCGGGGATCAGATTAAGCAACAGCCGGGAAAAGATCAGCCAACCGCGGGGGAACTCATTAACCAGTTTCGTGGGAACTCATTAACCAGTTTCGTGGGAACTCATTAACCAGTTTCGGGAAAACTTCAACCAGAGGCGGGGAAAGCATCAACCAACGGCGGGGAAGCCTTTGTCCAACAGGGGGGAGCACATTAAGCAGCTGCCCTTAGTATCAGGAGCATCGGTGCACAAATGAACCAGCAGCGGGGAAAACAGCTTCGTGGGAACTCATTAACCAGTTTCGTGGGAACTCATTAACCAGTTTCGGGAAAACATCAACCAGAGGCGGGGAAAACATGCACCAACGGCGGGGAAGCCATTGTCCAACAGGGGGGAGTACATTAAGCAGCTGCCCTTAGTATCAGGAGCAGCGGGGTACAAATGAACCAGCAGCGGGGAAAACAGCTTCGTGGGAACTCATTAACCAGTTTCGTGGGAACTCATTAACCAGTTTCGGGGGAACTCATTAACCAGTTTCGGGAAAACTTCCACCAAAGGCGGGGAAAACATGCACCAACGGCGGGGAAGCCATTGTCCAACAGGGGGGAGCACATTAAGCAGCTGCCCTTAGTATCAGGAGCAGCGGGGTACAAATGAACCAGCAGCGGGGAAAACAGCTTCGTGGGAACTCATTAACCAGTTTCGTGGGAACTCATTAACCAGTTTCGGGGGAACTCATTAACCACTTTCGGGAAAACTTCCACCAAAGGCGGGGAAAACATGCACCAACGGCGGGGAAGCCATTGTCCAACAGGGGGGAGCACATTAAGCAGCTGCCCTTAGTATCAGGAGCAGCGGGGTACAAATGAACCAGCAGCGGGGAAAACAACTTCGTGGGAACTCATTAACCAGTTTCGTGGGAACTCATTAACCAGTTTCGGGAAAACGTCCACCAAAGGCGGGGAAAGCATGAACCAACGGCGGGGAAGCCATTGTCCAACAGGGGGGAGCACATTAAGCAGCTGCCCTTAGTATCAGGAGCAGCGGGGATCAGATTAAGCAACAGCCGGGAAAAGATCAGCCAACCGCGGGGGAACTCATTAACCAGTTTCGGGGGAACTCATTAACCAGTTTCGGGAAAACATGAACCAAAGGCGGGGAAAACATCAAACAACGGCGGGGAAGCCATTGTCCAACAGGGGGGAGCACATTAAGCAGCTGCCCTTAGTAGCAGGAGCAGCGGGGTACAAATGAACCAGCAGCGGGGAAAACAACTTCGTGGGAACTCATTAACCAGTTTCGTGGGAACTCATTAACCAGTTTCGGGAAAACATGAACCAAAGGCGGGGAAAGCATCAACCAACGGCGGCGAAGCCATTGTCCAACAGTGGGGAGCACATTAAGCAGCTGCCCTTAGTATCAGGAGCAGCGGGGATCAGATTAAGCAACAGCCGGGAAAAGATCAGCCAACCGCGGGGGAACTCATTAACCAGTTTCGTGGGAACTCATTAACCAGTTTCGTGGGAACTCATTAACCAGTTTCGGGAAAACGTCCACCAAAGGCGGGGAAAGCATCAACCAACGGCGGGGAAGCCATTGTCCAACAGACGGGAGCACATTAAGCAGCTGCCCTTAGTATCAGGAGCAGCGGGGATCAGAGTAAGCAACAGCCGGGAAAAGATCAGCCAACCGCGGGGGAACTCATTAACCAGTTTCGTGGGAACTCATTAACCAGTTTCGGGAAAACGTCCACCAATGGCGGGGAAAACATCAACCAGCGGCGGGGAAGCCATTGTCCAACAGGGGGGAGCACATTAAGCAGCTGCCCTTAGTATCAGGAGCAGCGGGGTACAAATGAACCAGCAGCGGGGAAAACAACTCCGTGGGAACTCATTAACCAGTTTCGTGGGAACTCATTAACCAGTTTCGGGAAAACGTCCACCAAAGGCGGGGAAAGCATCAGCCAACGGCGGGGAAGCCATTGTCCAACAGTGGGGAGCACATTAAGCAGCTGCCCTTAGTATCAGGAGCAGCGGGGATCAGATTAAGCAACAGCCGGGAAAAGATCAGCCAACCGCGGGGGAACTCATTAACCAGTTTCGTGGGAACTCATTAACCAGTTTCGGGAAACCTTCCACCAAAGGCGGGGAAAACATGCACCAACGGCGGGGAAGCCATTGTCCAACAGGGGGGAGTACATTAAGCAGCTGCCCTTAGTATCAGGAGCAGCGGGGTACAAATGAACCAGCAGCGGGGAAAACAACTCCGTGGGAACTCATTAACCAGTTTCGTGGGAACTCATTAACCAGTTTCGGGAAACCTTCCACCAAAGGCGGGGAAAACATGCACCAACGGCGGGGAAGCCATTGTCCAACAGGGGGGAGCACATTAAGCAGCTGCCCTTAGTATCAGGAGCAGCGGGGTACAAATGAACAAGCAGCGGGGACAACAACTCCGTGGGAACTCATTAACCAGTTTCGTGGGAACTCATTAACCAGTTTCGGGAAACCTTCCACCAAAGGCGGGGAAAACATGCACCAACGGCGGGGAAGCCATTGTCCAACAGGGGGGAGCACATTAAGCAGCTGCCCTTAGTATCAGGAGCAGCGGGGATCAGATTTAGCAGCAGCCGGGAAAAGATCAGGAAACCGCGGGGGAACTCATTAACCAGTTTCGTGGGAACTCATTAACCAGTTTCGTGGGAACTCATTAACCAGTTTCGGGAAAACGTCCAGCAAAGGCGGGGAAAACATGAACCAGCGGCGGGGAAGGCATTGTCCAACAGGGGGGAGCACATTAAGCAGCTGCCCTCAGTCTCAGGAGCAGCGGGGATCAGATTAAGCAACAGCCGGGAAAAGATCAACCAACCGCGGGGGAACTCATTAACCAGTTTCGTGGGAACTCATTAACCAGTTTCGGGGGAACTCATTAACCAGTTTCGGGAAAACCTCCACCAAAGGCGGGGAAAGCATGAACCAACGGCGGGGAAGCCATTGTCCAACCGGGGGGAGCACATTAAGCAGCTACCCTTAGTATCAGGAGCAGCGGGGATCAGATTAAGCAACAGCCGGGAAAAGATCAGCCAACCGCGGGGGAACTCATTAACCAGTTTCGGGGGAACTCATTAACCAGTTTCGGGAAAACATGAACCAAAGGCGGGGAAAACATCAAACAACGGCGGGGAAGCCATTGTCCAACAGGGGGGAGCACATTAAGCAGCTGCCCTTAGTAGCAGGAGCAGCGGGGTACAAATGAACCAGCAGCGGGGAAAACAACTTCGTGGGAACTCATTAACCAGTTTCGTGGGAACTCATTAACCAGTTTCGGGAAAACATGAACCAAAGGCGGGGAAAGCATCAACCAACGGCGGCGAAGCCATTGTCCAACAGTGGGGAGCACATTAAGCAGCTGCCCTTAGTATCAGGAGCAGCGGGGATCAGATTAAGCAACAGCCGGGAAAAGATCAGCCAACCGCGGGGGAACTCATTAACCAGTTTCGTGGGAACTCATTAACCAGTTTCGTGGGAACTCATTAACCAGTTTCGGGAAAACGTCCACCAAAGGCGGGGAAAGCATCAACCAACGGCGGGGAAGCCATTGTCCAACCGGGGGGAGCACATTAAGCAGCTGCCCTTAGTATCAGGAGCAGCGGGGATCAGATTAAGCAACAGCCGGGAAAAGATCAGCCAACCGCGGGGGAACTCATTAACCAGTTTCCTGGGAACTCATTAACCAGTTTCGTGGGAACTCATTAACCAGTTTCGGGAAAACGTCCACCAAAGGCGGGGAAAACATCAACCAACGGCGGGGAAGCCATTGTCCAACAGACGGGAGCACATTAAGCAGCTGCCCTTAGTATCAGGAGCAGCGGGGATCAGATGAAGCAACAGCCGTGAAAAGAACAGCGAACCGCGGGGGAACTCATTAACCAGTTTCGTGGGAACTCATTAACCAGTTTCGGGAAAACTTCCACCAAAGGCGGGGAAAACATGCACCAACGGCGGGGAAGCCTTTGTCCAACAGGGGGGAGCACATTAAGCAGCTGCCCTTAGTATCAGGAGCAGCGGGGTACAAATGAACCAGCAGCGGGGAAAACAGCTTCGTGGGAACTCATTAACCAGTTTCGGGGGAACTCATTAACCAGTTTCGGGAAAACGTCCACCAAAGGCGGGGAAAACATCAACCAACGGCGGGGAAGCCATTGTCCAACAGGGGGGAGCACATTAAGCAGCTGCCCTTAGTATCAGGAGCAGCGGGGATCAGATTAAGCAACAGCCGGGAAAAGAACAGCCAACCGCGGGGGAACTCATTAACCAGTTTCGTGGGAACTCATTAACCAGTTTCGTGGGAACTCATTAACCAGTTTCGGGAAAACGTCCACCAAAGGCGGGGAAAACATGAACCAACGGCGGGGAGGCCATTGTCCAACAGGGGGGAGCACATTAAGCAGCTGCCCTTAGTATCAGGAGCAGCGGGGATCAGATTAAGCAACAGCCGGGAAAAGATCAGCCAACCGCGGGGGAACTCATTAACCAGTTTCCTGGGAACTCATTAACCAGTTTCGGGAAAACTTCCACCAAAGGCGGGGAAAACATGCACCAACGGCGGGGAAGCCATTGTCCAACAGGGGGGAGCACATTAAGCAGCTGCCCTTAGTATCAGGAGCAGCGGGGTACAAATGAACCAGCAGCGGGGAAAACAGCTTCGTGGGAACTCATTAACCAGTTTCGTGGGAACTCATTAACCAGTTTCGGGGGAACTCATTAACCAGTTTCGGGAAAACTTCCACCAAAGGCGGGGAAAACATGCACCAACGGCGGGGAAGCCATTGTCCAACAGGGGGGAGCACATTAAGCAGCTGCCCTTAGTATCAGGAGCAGCGGGGTACAAATGAACCAGCAGCGGGGAAAACAGCTTCGTGGGAACTCATTAACCAGTTTCGTGGGAACTCATTAACCAGTTTCGGGGGAACTCATTAACCACTTTCGGGAAAACTTCCACCAAAGGCGGGGAAAACATGCACCAACGGCGGGGAAGCCATTGTCCAACAGGGGGGAGCACATTAAGCAGCTGCCCTTAGTATCAGGAGCAGCGGGGTACAAATGAACCAGCAGCGGGGAAAACAACTTCGTGGGAACTCATTAACCAGTTTCGTGGGAACTCATTAACCAGTTTCGGGAAAACGTCCACCAAAGGCGGGGAAAGCATGAACCAACGGCGGGGAAGCCATTGTCCAACAGGGGGGAGCACATTAAGCAGCTGCCCTTAGTCTCAGGAGTAGCGGGGAAGAGATTAAGCAACAGCCGGGAAAAGATCAGCCAACCGCGGCGGAACTCATTAACCAGTTTCCAGGGAACTCATTAACCAGTTTCGTGGGAACTCATTAACCAGTTTCGGGAAAACGTCCAGCAAAGGCGGGGAAAACATGAACCAGCGGCGGGGAAGCCATTGTCCAACAGACGGGAGCACATTAAGCAGCTGCCCTTAGTATCAGGAGCAGCGGGGATCAGATTAAGCAACAGCCGGGAAAAGATCAACCAACCGCGGGGGAACTCATTAACCAGTTTCGTGGGAACTCATTAACCAGTTTCGGGAAAACATCCACCAAAGGCGGGGAAAACATGCACCAACGGCGGGGAAGCCATTGTCCAACAGGGGGGAGCACATTAAGCAGCTGCCCTTAGTATCAGGAGCAGCGGGGATCAGATTAAGCAACAGCCGGGAAAAGATCAGCCAACCGCGGGGGAACTCATTAACCAGTTTCGTGGGAACTCATTAACCAGTTTCGGGAAAACTTCCACCAAAGGCGGGGAAAACATGCACCAACGGCGGGGAAGCCATTGTCCAACAGGGGGGAGCACATTAAGCAGCTGCCCTTAGTATCAGGAGCAGCGGGGTACAAATGAACCAGCAGCGGGGAAAACAACTTCGTGGGAACTCATTAACCAGTTTCGTGGGAACTCATTAACCAGTTTCGTGGGAACTCATTAACCAGTTTCGGGAAAACATCAACCAAAGGCGGGGAAAACATCAAACAACGGCGGGGATGCCATTGTCCAACAGGGGGGAGCACATTAAGCAGCTGCCCTTAGTATCAGGAGCAGCGGGGATCAGATTAAGCAACAGCCGGGAAAAGATCAGGAAACCGCGGGGGAACTCATTAACCAGTTTCCTGGGAACTCATTAACCAGTTTCGTGGGAACTCATTAACCAGTTTCGGGAAAACTTCCACCAAAGGCGGGGAAAGCATCAACCAACGGCGGGGAAGCCTTTGTCCAACAGTGGGGAGCACATCAAGCAGCTGCCCTTAGTCTCAGGAGCAGCGGGGAACAGATTAAGCAACAGCCGGGAAAAGATCAGCCAACCGCGGGGGAACTCATTAACCAGTTTCGGGGGAACTCATTAACCAGTTTCGGGAAAACATGAACCAAAGGCGGGGAAAACATCAAACAACGGCGGGGAAGCCATTGTCCAACAGGGGGGAGCACATTAAGCAGCTGCCCTTAGTAGCAGGAGCAGCGGGGTACAAATGAACCAGCAGCGGGGAAAACAACTTCGTGGGAACTCATTAACCAGTTTCGGGGGAACTCATTAACCAGTTTCGGGAAAACGTCCACCAAAGGCGGGGAAAACATCAACCAACGGCGGGGAAGCCATTGTCCAACAGGGGGGAGCACATTAAGCAGCTGCCCTTAGTATCAGGAGCAGCGGGGATCAGATTAAGCAACAGCCGGGAAAAGATCAACCAACCGCGGGGGAACTCATTAACCAGTTCCGTGGGAACTCATTAACCAGTTTCGTGGGAACTCATTAACCAGTTTCGGGAAAACGTCCACCAAAGGCGGGGAAAACATCAACCAACGGCGGGGAAGCCATTGTCCAACAGTGGGGAGCACATTAAGCAGCTGCCCTTAGTGTCAGGAGCAGCGGGGATCAGATTAAGCAACAGCCGGGAAAGGATCAGGAAACCGCGGGGGAACTCATTAACCAGTTTCGTGGGAACTCATTAACCAGTTTCGGGAAAAACTCCACCAAAGGCGGGGAAAGCATGAACCAACGGCCGGGAAGCCCTTGTCCAACAGTGGGGAGCACATTAAGTAGCTGCCCTTAGTATCAGGAGCAGCGGGGATCAGATTAAGTAACAGCCGGGAAAAGATCAGCCAACCGCGGGGGAACTCATTAACCAGTTTCGTGGGAACTCATTAACCAGTTTCGGGAATACTTCCACCAAAGGCGGGGAAAACATGAACCAACGGCGGGGAAGCCATTGTCCAACAGTGGGGAGCACATTAAGCAGCTGCCCTTAGTATCAGGAGCAGCGGGGTACAAATGAACCAGCAGCGGGGAAAACAGCTTCGTGGGAACTCATTAACCAGTTTCGTGGGAACTCATTAACCAGTTTCGTGGGAACTCATTAACCAGTTTCGGGAAAACATCCACCAAAGGCGGGGAAAGCATCAACCAACGGCGGGGAAGCCATTGTCCAGCAGTGGGGAGCACATTAAGCAGCTGCCCTTAGTATCAGGAGCAGCGGGGTACAAATGAACAAGCAGCGGGGAAAACAACTCCGTGGGAACTCATTAACCAGTTTCCTGGGAACTCATTAACCAGTTTCGGGAAACCTTCCACCAAAGGCGGGGAAAACATGCACCAACGGCGGGGAAGCCATTGTCCAACAGGGGGGAGTACATTAAGCAGCTGCCCTTAGTATCAGGAGCAGCGGGGATCAGATTAAGGAACAGCCGGGAAAAGATCAGCCAACCGCGGGGGAACTCATTAACCAGTTTCGTGGGAACTCATTAACCAGTTTCGGGAAACCTTCCACCAAAGGCGGGGAAAACATGCACCAACGGCGGGGAAGCCATTGTCCAACAGGGGGGAGTACATTAAGCAGCTGCCCTTAGTATCAGGAGCAGCGGGGTACAAATGAACCAGCAGCGGGGAAAACAACTCCGTGGGAACTCATTAACCAGTTTCGTGGGAACTCATTAACCAGTTTCGGGAAACCTTCCACCAAAGGCGGGGAAAACATGCACCAACGGCGGGGAAGCCATTGTCCAACAGGGGGGAGCACATTAAGCAGCTGCCCTTAGTATCAGGAGCAGCGGGGTACAAATGAACAAGCAGCGGGGACAACAACTCCGTGGGAACTCATTAACCAGTTTCGTGGGAACTCATTAACCAGTTTCGGGAAACCTTCCACCAAAGGCGGGGAAAACATGCACCAACGGCGGGGAAGCCATTGTCCAACAGGGGGGAGCACATTAAGCAGCTGCCCTTAGTATCAGGAGCAGCGGGGATCAGATTTAGCAGCAGCCGGGAAAAGATCAGGAAACCGCGGGGGAACTCATTAACCAGTTTCGTGGGAACTCATTAACCAGTTTCGTGGGAACTCATTAACCAGTTTCGGGAAAACGTCCAGCAAAGGCGGGGAAAACATGAACCAGCGGCGGGGAAGGCATTGTCCAACAGGGGGGAGCACATTAAGCAGCTGCCCTCAGTCTCAGGAGCAGCGGGGATCAGATTAAGCAACAGCCGGGAAAAGATCAACCAACCGCGGGGGAACTCATTAACCAGTTTCGTGGGAACTCATTAACCAGTTTCGGGGGAACTCATTAACCAGTTTCGGGAAAACCTCCACCAAAGGCGGGGAAAGCATGAACCAACGGCGGGGAAGCCATTGTCCAACCGGGGGGAGCACATTAAGCAGCTGCCCTTAGTATCAGGAGCAGCGGGGATCAGATTAAGCAACAGCCGGGAAAAGATCAGCCAACCGCGGGGGAACTCATTAACCAGTTTCGTGGGAACTCATTAACCAGTTTCGTGGGAACTCATTAACCAGTTTCGGGAAAACTTCAACCAGAGGCGGGGAAAGCATCAACCAACGGCGGGGAAGCCTTTGTCCAACAGGGGGGAGCACATTAAGCAGCTGCCCTTAGTATCAGGAGCATCGGTGCACAAATGAACCAGCAGCGGGGAAAACAGCTTCGTGGGAACTCATTAACCAGTTTCGTGGGAACTCATTAACCAGTTTCGGGAAAACATCAACCAGAGGCGGGGAAAACATGCACCAACGGCGGGGAAGCCATTGTCCAACAGGGGGGAGTACATTAAGCAGCTGCCCTTAGTATCAGGAGCAGCGGGGTACAAATGAACCAGCAGCGGGGAAAACAGCTTCGTGGGAACTCATTAACCAGTTTCGTGGGAACTCATTAACCAGTTTCGGGGGAACTCATTAACCAGTTTCGGGAAAACTTCCACCAAAGGCGGGGAAAACATGCACCAACGGCGGGGAAGCCATTGTCCAACAGGGGGGAGCACATTAAGCAGCTGCCCTTAGTATCAGGAGCAGCGGGGTACAAATGAACCAGCAGCGGGGAAAACAGCTTCGTGGGAACTCATTAACCAGTTTCGTGGGAACTCATTAACCAGTTTCGGGGGAACTCATTAACCACTTTCGGGAAAACTTCCACCAAAGGCGGGGAAAACATGCACCAACGGCGGGGAAGCCATTGTCCAACAGGGGGGAGCACATTAAGCAGCTGCCCTTAGTATCAGGAGCAGCGGGGTACAAATGAACCAGCAGCGGGGAAAACAACTTCGTGGGAACTCATTAACCAGTTTCGTGGGAACTCATTAACCAGTTTCGGGAAAACGTCCACCAAAGGCGGGGAAAGCATGAACCAACGGCGGGGAAGCCATTGTCCAACAGGGGGGAGCACATTAAGCAGCTGCCCTTAGTATCAGGAGCAGCGGGGATCAGATTAAGCAACAGCCGGGAAAAGATCAGCCAACCGCGGGGGAACTCATTAACCAGTTTCGGGGGAACTCATTAACCAGTTTCGGGAAAACATGAACCAAAGGCGGGGAAAACATCAAACAACGGCGGGGAAGCCATTGTCCAACAGGGGGGAGCACATTAAGCAGCTGCCCTTAGTAGCAGGAGCAGCGGGGTACAAATGAACCAGCAGCGGGGAAAACAACTTCGTGGGAACTCATTAACCAGTTTCGTGGGAACTCATTAACCAGTTTCGGGAAAACATGAACCAAAGGCGGGGAAAGCATCAACCAACGGCGGCGAAGCCATTGTCCAACAGTGGGGAGCACATTAAGCAGCTGCCCTTAGTATCAGGAGCAGCGGGGATCAGATTAAGCAACAGCCGGGAAAAGATCAGCCAACCGCGGGGGAACTCATTAACCAGTTTCGTGGGAACTCATTAACCAGTTTCGTGGGAACTCATTAACCAGTTTCGGGAAAACGTCCACCAAAGGCGGGGAAAGCATCAACCAACGGCGGGGAAGCCATTGTCCAACAGACGGGAGCACATTAAGCAGCTGCCCTTAGTATCAGGAGCAGCGGGGATCAGAGTAAGCAACAGCCGGGAAAAGATCAGCCAACCGCGGGGGAACTCATTAACCAGTTTCGTGGGAACTCATTAACCAGTTTCGGGAAAACGTCCACCAATGGCGGGGAAAACATCAACCAGCGGCGGGGAAGCCATTGTCCAACAGGGGGGAGCACATTAAGCAGCTGCCCTTAGTATCAGGAGCAGCGGGGTACAAATGAACCAGCAGCGGGGAAAACAACTCCGTGGGAACTCATTAACCAGTTTCGTGGGAACTCATTAACCAGTTTCGGGAAAACGTCCACCAAAGGCGGGGAAAGCATCAGCCAACGGCGGGGAAGCCATTGTCCAACAGTGGGGAGCACATTAAGCAGCTGCCCTTAGTATCAGGAGCAGCGGGGATCAGATTAAGCAACAGCCGGGAAAAGATCAGCCAACCGCGGGGGAACTCATTAACCAGTTTCGTGGGAACTCATTAACCAGTTTCGGGAAACCTTCCACCAAAGGCGGGGAAAACATGCACCAACGGCGGGGAAGCCATTGTCCAACAGGGGGGAGTACATTAAGCAGCTGCCCTTAGTATCAGGAGCAGCGGGGTACAAATGAACCAGCAGCGGGGAAAACAACTCCGTGGGAACTCATTAACCAGTTTCGTGGGAACTCATTAACCAGTTTCGGGAAACCTTCCACCAAAGGCGGGGAAAACATGCACCAACGGCGGGGAAGCCATTGTCCAACAGGGGGGAGCACATTAAGCAGCTGCCCTTAGTATCAGGAGCAGCGGGGTACAAATGAACAAGCAGCGGGGACAACAACTCCGTGGGAACTCATTAACCAGTTTCGTGGGAACTCATTAACCAGTTTCGGGAAACCTTCCACCAAAGGCGGGGAAAACATGCACCAACGGCGGGGAAGCCATTGTCCAACAGGGGGGAGCACATTAAGCAGCTGCCCTTAGTATCAGGAGCAGCGGGGATCAGATTTAGCAGCAGCCGGGAAAAGATCAGGAAACCGCGGGGGAACTCATTAACCAGTTTCGTGGGAACTCATTAACCAGTTTCGTGGGAACTCATTAACCAGTTTCGGGAAAACGTCCAGCAAAGGCGGGGAAAACATGAACCAGCGGCGGGGAAGGCATTGTCCAACAGGGGGGAGCACATTAAGCAGCTGCCCTCAGTCTCAGGAGCAGCGGGGATCAGATTAAGCAACAGCCGGGAAAAGATCAACCAACCGCGGGGGAACTCATTAACCAGTTTCGTGGGAACTCATTAACCAGTTTCGGGGGAACTCATTAACCAGTTTCGGGAAAACCTCCACCAAAGGCGGGGAAAGCATGAACCAACGGCGGGGAAGCCATTGTCCAACCGGGGGGAGCACATTAAGCAGCTGCCCTTAGTATCAGGAGCAGCGGGGATCAGATTAAGCAACAGCCGGGAAAAGATCAGCCAACCGCGGGGGAACTCATTAACCAGTTTCGGGGGAACTCATTAACCAGTTTCGGGAAAACATGAACCAAAGGCGGGGAAAACATCAAACAACGGCGGGGAAGCCATTGTCCAACAGGGGGGAGCACATTAAGCAGCTGCCCTTAGTAGCAGGAGCAGCGGGGTACAAATGAACCAGCAGCGGGGAAAACAACTTCGTGGGAACTCATTAACCAGTTTCGTGGGAACTCATTAACCAGTTTCGGGAAAACATGAACCAAAGGCGGGGAAAGCATCAACCAACGGCGGCGAAGCCATTGTCCAACAGTGGGGAGCACATTAAGCAGCTGCCCTTAGTATCAGGAGCAGCGGGGATCAGATTAAGCAACAGCCGGGAAAAGATCAGCCAACCGCGGGGGAACTCATTAACCAGTTTCGTGGGAACTCATTAACCAGTTTCGTGGGAACTCATTAACCAGTTTCGGGAAAACGTCCACCAAAGGCGGGGAAAGCATCAACCAACGGCGGGGAAGCCATTGTCCAACCGGGGGGAGCACATTAAGCAGCTGCCCTTAGTATCAGGAGCAGCGGGGATCAGATTAAGCAACAGCCGGGAAAAGATCAGCCAACCGCGGGGGAACTCATTAACCAGTTTCCTGGGAACTCATTAACCAGTTTCGTGGGAACTCATTAACCAGTTTCGGGAAAACGTCCACCAAAGGCGGGGAAAACATCAACCAACGGCGGGGAAGCCATTGTCCAACAGACGGGAGCACATTAAGCAGCTGCCCTTAGTATCAGGAGCAGCGGGGATCAGATGAAGCAACAGCCGTGAAAAGAACAGCGAACCGCGGGGGAACTCATTAACCAGTTTCGTGGGAACTCATTAACCAGTTTCGGGAAAACTTCCACCAAAGGCGGGGAAAACATGCACCAACGGCGGGGAAGCCTTTGTCCAACAGGGGGGAGCACATTAAGCAGCTGCCCTTAGTATCAGGAGCAGCGGGGTACAAATGAACCAGCAGCGGGGAAAACAGCTTCGTGGGAACTCATTAACCAGTTTCGGGGGAACTCATTAACCAGTTTCGGGAAAACGTCCACCAAAGGCGGGGAAAACATCAACCAACGGCGGGGAAGCCATTGTCCAACAGGGGGGAGCACATTAAGCAGCTGCCCTTAGTATCAGGAGCAGCGGGGATCAGATTAAGCAACAGCCGGGAAAAGAACAGCCAACCGCGGGGGAACTCATTAACCAGTTTCGTGGGAACTCATTAACCAGTTTCGTGGGAACT
>NW_027593576.1:0-29943 GCF_964213995.1 Mustelus asterias
CAGCTATATGAATAGATGGCAGAGGTTGGAGGGGTGCCTCCTTCGAGAAGGGTGAGAGGAGATTTTGTTGAGGTATTCAAAATTATGAAGGTTCGGGAGAGACTAAATAGAGAGAACTGTTCCCCTTGGCAGAAGGGTTGAGAACCAGAGAACACTGATTTAAGGTGAATGGCAGGGGAACCAAAGACAACATGTGGAAAAATGTTTGTTCTTAGCAGTGAGTGGTTAATATCTGAAATGCACTGCCTGAGAATGTAATGGAGACAAATTCACATGTGGAGCTCTATGGACTCCAGCCCTCCTGCTAAGAAGTCAAGGGAGGCCCCACGATCCCAATGGCTGCAATGCTGAGAGAAATGTAATGGCCAGTAGCTCTGTAATCCCAGCAGCACGAGACTCTCAACAGGCAGTCCCACCTCACTGAGTCAGGGCTCGGGGGTCTCAGTGAAGGGGAGGTGGGATGGCCAGGCTCAAGTGGGGGAATGACCTGGTGGGGGTAAGTGAGGTTTCCCCCTCCCCCCTTGCTCAATGGCAGCTCACACAACTGCCCATTTTACCACACAACATGAAGCTTCTCCCTCCAACTGTGGGTAAAATACCAACAGTAGCAGAATAAGGTTCTTAAGTGACCATTAACTGGTCCAAGGATGGGCAGGACATTCAATACCTCCACCACACCCTGCAGAGTTTCAGATAGGTCAAGGATGGCAGATAGGTGCTGGGCAGATTGCCAACTGGATTTTACAAACCCTCTTACCTTCAAATCTTCTGGCAGCAGAACATAAAATTCACCTTGTAGTTATCCAGGAAGAGTTGGATAAGCACCTAAAGAGAAAATTGCAGAACAATGCTGAGTTGCACTTTCAGAGAGCCAGCATGGATTTGACAGGCTAAATGGCCTTCCTCTGTGTGTAATCATTTTGTGATTCTATGATTATTCACATTGATATATTGCAAGCACCTATGCATTCACAGAACAAAGTTATAAATCAAACAATTCAGGAATTAACAGCAAAACCAAAGTGTCTTCTGCACTCAATGCAACTCCTCTGGCCTGATCCCACCAAAGCTATGGCAGGCAGCCACACTAGTATGGGCATAGCAATGGCATCCACCTTTCCCTGAAGCGGCCGCTCCACATTTCCATTGGCGGCATGGTGGCACAGTGGTTAGCGCTGCCGCCTCATAGTGCCAGGGCCCTGAGTTCAATTCCGGACTTGGGTGACTATGTGGAGTTTGCACATTCTCCCCGTGTCTGCAAGGGTTTCCTCCGGGTGTTCTGGTTTCCTCCCACACACCAAAGATGTGCAGGTTAGGTTGATTGGCCATGCTAAATTGTCTCTTAGTGTCAAGGGGATTAACAGGGTAAATGCATGGGGTTATGGGGATAGGGTCTGGGTAGGATTGTGGTCTGTGCAGACTCGATGAATCAAATGGCCTCCTTCTGCACTGTAGGGATTAGAACATAGAACATAGAACAGTACAGCACAGAACAGACCCTTCGGCCCACGATGTTGTGCCGAGCTTTGTCTGAAACCCAGATCAAGCTATTTCCTCCCTATCATCCCGAAGTACTCCATGTGCCTATCCAATAGCTTCTTAAATGTTCCTAATGTTTCTGACTCCACTACCCCTGCAGGCAATCCATTCCACACCCCAACCACTCTCTGAGTAAAAAACCCACCTCGGACATCCTTCCTATATCTCCCACCATGAACCCTATAGTTCTGCCCCCTAGTTACCGCTCCATTCACCCGAGGAAATAGTCTTTGAACGTTCACTCTATCTATCCCCCTCATCATCTTATAAACCTCTATTAAGTCTCCTCTCAACCTCCTTCGCTCCAAAGAGAAAAGCCCAAGTTCCCTCAACCTTTCCTCATAAGACCTACCCTCCAAACCAGGCAGCATCCTGGTAAATCTCCTCTGCACTCTTTCCAGTGTCTCCACATCCTTCTTGTAATGAGGTGACCAGAACTGCACACAATATTCCAAATGTGGTCTCACCAAGGTCCTGTACAGTTGCAGCATAACCCCATGGCTCTTAAATTCAACCCCCCTGTTAATGAACGCCAACACACTATAGGCCTTCTTCACGGCCCTATCCACTTGAGTGGCAACCTTCAGAGATCTATGGATATGAACCCCAAGATCTCTCTGTTCCTCCACATTCTTCAGAACCCTACCTTTGACCCTGTAATCCACATTTAAATTTGTCCTACCAAAATGAATCACCTCGCATTTGTCAGGGTTAAACTCCATTTGCCATTTTTCAGCCCAGCTCTGCATCCTATCTATATCTCTTTGCAGCCTACAACAGCCCTCCACCTCATCCACTACTCCACCAATCTTGGTGTCATCAGCAAATTTACTGATCCACCCTATTCTATGATTCTATGAGATCACATCTAAACAAGTTGTTGGTTTCAGGAAGGGAGTGGATTCCATTCCTTCCTCACCCATCCCAGAAAGAAGAAAGTCATAATCCTTCAGACTTTGCTGTTATAACTCACTGCTTATTCACTGAGTGAAGGAGAAATTGGGAGGCAGTAATATAGGTTTATTCACAAAACCCAGAGAACATGGGCACACACTTCCACTTCCAGGTGGAAACCAGTTCTTAGATATATTTAAGAGTAATGCCCTAACCTTTCCCCAAATCATAACGGCTGCTCTTGCTTACATGTTCTTCACTGTGACAGGATTGTAACATTAACAAATTCCCTTCTTTCTTAAAGCATAAAAGTTAACAAGTACATAATTACAGAAAAAATTTCAAAAAAAAATCTGAAGAAAGAAATGGTACACTCACAAGACTCACATCATCTTACTTCTAAGACTCCGAATAACTTCTTATTGGACGCATTCCATTTGGTCAAACAATCAGACAATTGATGTCTTGTATCCACCCATCTGAAATTTCCATTTTCTCCAACATTTGTTTCAGACTCGTGATATCAATTCTTAACTTCTTCTCATCCACACACTTGGCGGAGTGCACATTATTCCGAAAGGAGCGATTAGGTATGGTTTCTTTGGTATCTCCCTGACATAGAATTTCCCCGAGGATCTTTGATTAAAAAGAATGCTTGTCAACTGATTCAATATGTGCAATTTGCAGCAGCCAGAGTAAATTCTAACTATTCTCCTTGTTTTCTTGGCTTCCTGAGTCGAGTGGCAACATTTCCCACTGTCTCCCATAAGAAATATTATAATGCCAGCTGCACTCAAAAGCTCATCACAAAGGTTTGCATGAGAGGCATCACTAAACACAATCAATTTTAGATTCTTAGGGTCACCCAAAGATGGAAATTTCAGCAAACGTTTCTCCCCCTTTAGATTTTTTAAAATTTTGTGCACCCATAAAATGATCTCAATCTTTTACTATTTCATTGCTGTACCTAGGTCTAAGACATCAAAACTTGCATCTGGCCTTGGCTGTGTGCCCAGCCAATTCAATTGTCCAGTCATCTGCTCCACCTCAGCTTTAGAAACATCTGCATCTTTTTGTGAGAACACAGTGGTTAGCACTGCTGCCTCACAGCGCCAGGGACCTTGTTTTGATTCCCGGCTTGGGTCACTGTCTGTGTGGAGTTTGCACGTTCTTCCCGTGTCTGCATGGGTTTCCTCTGGATGCTCCCGTTTCTTCCCACAGTCTGAAAGACATGCTGGTTAGGTGCATTGGCCATGCTAAATTCTCCCTCAGTGTACCCGAACAGGCGCTGGAGTGTGGGGACTAGGGGATTTTCACAGTAATTTCATTGCAGTGTTAATGTAAGCCTATTTGTGACACTAATAAATAAACTTAATTTTTTTAACCTGGCACAATTGACAATGATAAGATTGCTGATGTAAGATAACATCAGACACATACTGCATTAATTTTAGCCCAATTTATTAAAAGAGCCCGGAAGCCTGACTCCGAATCATAAAATTCTGTTCTAATCCTGTTAATAACACTGTTTTGGAAATCTACACTCCACTGGATGTCCTGAACTTGCATCATAAAGATACCCGTGAGATTCCCACCGTGGTACCAATAAAACTTGGCACGATCTGCCCTCAATTAAAGATAGCCTAACCTTAACAAAACTGATCTGACTGAAAAGTACCATTCTCTGGAAGCATTGTTCACACCATAAAGATGCTTATTTAACTTCCAAAGTCTTTCCTCTATATCTGGAGTTACCTTAGGAGAAACTTCCTTCTAGAGGTGATTCCCCCTGAAGAAATGCAGCTTTTATTTTATTGACTTATATTCCCAAGAAAACATTGCTAAAAGAGCCAAAAAAAAAGAAAATTACTTTTCCTGCAGTGGGTGAATCTATTCATAGAATCAAAGAATCCCTACATTGCAAAAGGAGGCCGTTCGGCCCATCAAGTCTGCATCAACTCTCCGACACAGCATCCCACCCAGGCCCTATCCCCGTAACCCCACATATTTATCCCACTAATCCCCCTAACCTACACATCTTTGGACACTAAGTGACAATTTAGCATCCCACCTAACCTGCACCTCTTTGGACTGTGGGAGGAAACCCAGAGGAAACTCATGCAAACACAGGGAGTATGTACAAAATTCACACAGACAGTTACCCAAAACTGGAATTGAACACCCGTCCCTGGCGCTGTGAGGCAGCAGTGCTAACAATCGTGCCACTGCCATGAGGCGATAGAGGGATACTGTGAGAAAAGGACATTGAAGTGGATGATCAGCCATGATCATATTAAATGTTGGAGCAGGCTCAATGGGCTGAATGGTCTACTCCTTCACCCATTTTCCTCTGTTCCTAAAATCAACACTGACTAACAATTAGTTACCAGGAAAGTCATATATTGTACTACAGAAAAGATACATTTCCATTAACTAAATAACACAACCAAAAACCGCATGTCACATCTACATATTACATCATACTCTCAGCAGATATGTAGTTTTATAGATAAAGTCCAGATCCATCTGACATTCCAGCAGGCTCCCTTCTTCCTGCTACATTAGGGCAAGCTTTCTAATGTTCCTTTTGAAAGTACCTTCACTCAATCTCCTGAGTCTCATTGACTGAAAGGTCCGCAGAAACTCAGTGGTAGCAGTGGAAGGGTGGGTTTCTGAATGGAGGGCTGTGACAAGTGGTGTTCATGATGTGGAGATGCCAGCATTGGACTGGGGTGTACTTACTTACACACTTACAAGTGGTGTTCCTCAGGGATCAGTGATGGGACCTTTGCTGTTTGTAATATATATAAATGATTTGGAGGAAAATGTAACTGGATTGATTAGTAAGTTTGCAGACGACACAAAGGTTGGTGGATGTGCGGATAGCAATGAGGACCATCAGAGGATACAGCAGGATATGGATTTGGATATGGATATGGATTTCAGACAAGGGTTTGATAAGATTTTGCAGAAAATACGGACACATGGGATTGAGGGTGATTTAGTGGTTTGGATCAGGAATTGGCTAGCTGTAAGAAAACAGAGGGTGGTGGTTGATGGGAAATATTTATCCTGGAGTTCAGTTACTAGTGGTGTACCGCAAGGATCTGTTTTGGGGCCACTGCTGTTTGTCATTTTTATTAATGACCTGGATGAGGGCATAGAAGGATGGATTAGTAAATTTGCGGATGACACTAAAGTCGGAGTTGTAGACAGTGGGGAGGGAAGTGGCAGGTTACAGAGGGACATAGATAAGCTGCAGAGCTGGGCTGAGAGGTGGCAAATGGAGTTTAATGCGGAAAAGTGTGAGGTGATTTACTTTGGAAGGAGTAACAGGAATACAGAGTACTGGGCTAATGGTAAGATACTTGGTAGTGTGGATGAACAGAGGGATCTGGGTGTCCATGTGCATAGATCCCTGAAAGGTGGCACCCAGGTTGATAGGGTTGTTAAGAAGGCGTACGGTGTGTTAGCTTTCATTGGTAGATGGATTGAGTTTCGGAGCCAGGAGGTCATTCTGCAACTGTACAAAACTCTGGTGCGGCCGCACTTGGAGTATTGCGTACAGTTCTGGTCACCGCATTATAGGAAAGATGTGGAAGTGTTGGAAAAGGTGCAGAGGAGATTTACCAGGATGTTGCCTGGTATGGTGGGAAAATCGTATGAGGAAAGGCTGAGGGACTTGAGGTTGTTTTCGTTAGAGAGAAGAAGGTTAAGAGGTGACTTAATAGAGGCATACAAGATGATCAGAGGATTAGATAGGGTGGATAGTGAGAACCTTTTTCCTCGGATGGTGATGGCTAACACGAGGGAACATAGCTTTAAATTGAGGGGTGAGAGATATAGGACAGATGTTAGAGGTAGGTTCTTTACTCAGAAAGTAGTAAGGGCGTGGAATGCCCTGCCTGCAGCAGTAGTGGACTCGTCAACATTAAGAGCATTCAAATGGTTATTGGATAAACATATGGATGATATTGGAATAGTGTAGATTAGAGGGGCTTTAGATTGGTTTCACTGGTCGGCGCAACATCGAGGGCCGAAGGGCCTGTACTGCGCTGTAATGTTCTATGTTTTATGGATCAGTTGGAGACTTGGGCGGAGAGATGGCAGATGGAGTTTAACCTGGACAAATGTGAGGTAATGCATTTTGGAAGGTCTAATACAGATAGGAAATATACAGTAAATGGCAGAACCCTTAGGAGTATTGATTGGCAAAGGGATCTGGGTGTACAGGTACACAGGTCACTGAAAGTGGCAATGCAGGTGGAGAAGGTAGTCAAGAAGGCATGCGGCATTCTTGCATTCATCGGCCAGGGTATTGAGTTTAAAAATTGGTAAGTCATGTTGACGCTTTATAGAACCTTAGTGAGGCCGTACTTGGAATATAGTGTTCAATTCTGGTCGCCACACTACCAGAAGGATGTGGAGGCTTTGGAGAGGGTATAGAAAAGATTTACCAGGATGTTGCCTGGTTATGGAGGGCATTAACTATGAGGAGAGGTTGGAGAAACTTGGTTTGTTCTCACTGGAGTGACGGAGGTTGAGGGGAGACCTGATAGAAGTCTACAAGATTATGAGGGGCATGGACAGAGTGGATAGTCAGAAACTTTTTCCCAGGGTGGAAGAGTCAATTACTAGGGGGCATAGGTTTAAGGTGCAAAGGGCAAGGTTTAAAAGAGATGGATGAGGCAGATGTTTTACACAGAGAGTGGTGGGTGCCTGGAACTTGTTTCCGGGGGAGGTAGTGGAAGCGGATACGGTAATGACTTTTAAGGGGCCTCTTGACAAGTACATGAATGAGGTGGGAATAGAGGGATATGGTCCCCGGAAGCGTAGGGGGTTTTAGTTAAGTCAGGCAGCATGGTCGGTGCAGGGTTGGAGGGCCGAAGGGCCTGTTCCTGTGCTGTAATTTTCTTTGTTCTTTGTTCTTTGACTTGACTTCCAACAGCAAAGCACTTTCTGGCGACTCTTTGGTCTTTAAACAAGAAATCCATACTCACCAGCATTCTGCTTGGTGTTTAACACAAAAAACAGTCTTTCCCACTTCTTGGTATAGCAGCAGCTGTTGTCGGTCTTCCTGTGTCTGAGAGCCTGTGTCCAACAAGACCAACTGCCGCATTTTTGTGCCAAGGTGTGAAAATAGGCACTTGAGTTTCTGCAGACTTTTGGCCTGAGCCTCTGTACGCATGACAACCAAATTGGATGGGCACATCTCTGGGAAAAGGTCAGGAGGATTACCAACCCCTTCTTCAGGACATGCTGTCTCACCTTAAATTAAAAGAGACAGTTTAAAACGTAACCATCTGAGAAAGCATCACATTCATAACAACCTCTATCAACTCTCTCCTCAATTTTCTTTGCTCCAAGGAGAAAACATTAGCTTCTCCATCCTCAACTCATAGCTACAATCCCCTATCACATTCTGGTAAATCCTTTCTATATCCTCTCAAGGACCCTCACATCTTTGCTGAAATGTGGTAACCAGAAGTGGTGCAGTACTTTAGTACAACCAAAGCTTTTTACAGATTCAGCACAACTTTCCTGCTTTTGTACTCAAAGGTCTAGTGATGAAGTCCAAGATCCTATATGCTTTGCTAACTAGCCTCTCAAATTGTCCTGCCAACTTCAAAGATCCATGAATGCCATGTTCCCCATCCCAGTAAGAAGCTCTGCAAGAACTTGCCAAGCCTTCTACAACAGCAGCTTCTAAACCCACAATCTCTACCACCTAAGACAGGAGCAGCAGATGGATGGGAACACCACTTCCTGCAACTTCCCCATCAACTCACATGCCATCCTGACTTGGAATGATATTGCAGTCCTTTCACAGTTGCTGGGTAAACCTGGCTCACCCTAGACATCTCTGTCTAATAGCGCTGTGGATGTACCCATACACATGAACTGTGGTGGTTTAACAAGATGGTTTACCACCACCTTCTGAAGGACAATGAGGGATAGACAATAAATACTGGCCTTGTCAGCAAGGTTAAGATCCCCAAAAATAATAAATTAAGCATCTGTCCAGTGGGCAGCCCCATCTTGTTACATGAAGAACTTCACTATATGCGTTGTCTCATTACCTGAATTCTGTATGAAATATCAGTATTGTAGATGCATAGGGCGAGAAACTGGTTAGCCTCATTTTTTGAGCCTAATTCAGTGGCAGGAATCATGACCTGCCCACATCAAAGTGAGAAAACTTCACACATCCACCTCACCCAAATGATTATGGTCCTGGCCCAAGTGTCTCCAATGCTGCCCTCTGTTCCTAGACACTGCCTGTGGCCTTTGCACACATCAGGAGGACCCAGTAGCGTCGTTGTTTGCAGCCCACCTAATCCAGCCAGCCTTGCTTTTATCAAAGGTATCTTAAAGTGAAGCTGCACAAAAATATCGCTACAATTGTAAGTTATTGTAAAGCGAACACCAGAACAGGCAGAGACTCCACAGTGACCAATGTGGCACTGGGGGCATTAATGGTGCTGGTGGGAAGGAGGAGGGCCAGGAAATCCTCAATGACCATCCTAAGAAGGGGGTGGGAAAAGTGGTCAGGAGGGTCAACTGAACCTGTATCCGAGGGCTGTGCAGTGGTGCCCCAAGATGTCTAATGACCTCACACAAGTCAAGGTCAGTGATTGAAGCTTCGCATGACATCTCCTACCCATTGTACCTCCAACCTCGCATGTTGTTCAATGCAGCACTTTGCCATCACTCACCCCAGTAGCACTCCTTGGCACTCAGGACTCATACCTAATAACCAGATACTCCAGCTTATCCTCAAACAACTACCAATGTTGCCACCTCTCGCTGCCTACACATACCTATGGCTATTATACTATAGCATCTTATCAAGCAAGCATAGTGCCACACAATCTGCCCTCTTCCTTTCATAAGAACATAAGAACTAGGAGCAGGAGTAGGCTATCTGTCCCCTCGAGCCTGCTCCGCCATTCAATAAGATCATGGCTGCTCTTGTCGTGGACTCAGCTCCACTTACCCGCCCGCTCACCATAGCCCTTAATTCCTTTACTGTTCAAAAATTTATCTATCCTTGCCTTTAAAACATTCAATGAGGTAGCCTCAACTGCTTCACTGAGCAGGGAATTCCACAAATTCACAACCCTTTGTGAAGATGTTTTTCCTCAACTCAGTCCTAAATCTGCTTCCCCTTATTTTGAGGCCATGCCTCCTAGTTCTAGTTTCACCTGCCAGTGGAAACAACTTCCCTGCTTCTATCTTATCTATTCCCTTCATAATCTTATATGTTTCTGTAAGATCTCCCCTCATTCTTCAGAATTCCAATGAGTATAGCCCCAGCCTACTCAGTCTCTTCTCATAAGCCAACCCTCTCAATTCCAGAATCAACCTAGTGAATCTCCTCTGCACCCCCTCCAGTGCCAGTATGTCCTTTCTCAAGTAAGGAGACCAAAACTGTGCACAGTACTCCAGGTGTGGCCTCACCAGCACCTTATACAGCTGCAACATAACCTCATAAACTCCATCCCTCTAGCAATGAAGGACACAATTCCATTTGTCTTCTTAATTACCTGCTGCACCTGCAAACCAACGCCTTGAGATTCCTGCACAAGGACACCCAAGTCCCTCTGCACAGCAGCATGCTGCAATTTTTTACCATTTTAATAATAGTCCATTTTGCTGTTATTCCTACCAAAATGGATGGCCTCACATTTACCAACATTGTACTCCATCTACCAGACCCTTGCCCACTCACCTAGACTATCTATATCCCTTTGCAGACTTTCAGCATCCTCTGCACACTTTGCTCTGCCACTTATCTTAGTGTCATCTGCGAATTTTGACACACTACACTTGGTCCCCAACTCCAAATCATCTATGTAAATCATAAATAATTGCGGTTCCAACACTGATCCCTGAGGCACACTACTAGTCACTGACCGCCAACCAGAAAAACACAAATTAACCCCCAATCTTTGCTTTCTGTTAGTTAACCAATCCCCTATCCATGCTAAAACATTACCCGTAACACCGTGCACCTTTATCTTATGCAGCAGTTTTTGGTGTGGTACCTTGTCAAATGCCTTCTGGAAATCCAATTGTCCACTGCGCATGTTATGTTCTCAATGAATTCCACCAAATTAGTCAAACATGACCTGCCTTTCAAGATCCCATGCTGCGTCTTACCAATGGGACAGTTTATATCCAGATGTCTCGCTATTTCTTCCTTGATGATAGATTCAAGCATTTTCCCTACTACAGAAGTTAAGCTAACCGGCCTATAGTTACTCGCCTTTTGTCTACCTCCTTTTTTAAACAGTGGCGTCACATTTGCTGTTTTCCAATCTGCCGGAACCACCCCAGAGTCCAGCGAATTTTGGCATATTACCAGTAATGCATTTGCTATTTCCCCCACTATCTCTTTTAGTACCCTGGGATGCATTCCATCAGGGCCAGGAGACTTGTCTATCTTTAGCCCCATTAGCTTGCCCAACACTACCTCTTTCGTGATAATGATAGTTTCTAGGTCCTCACCTGCCATAGCCTTCCTGTCATCAATTTTTGATATGTTATTTGTGTCTTCCACTGTGAAGACCGACACAAAATACCTGTTTAATGCCTCAGCCATTTTCTCATTTCCAGTTATTACATCCCCCTTCTCATCCTCTAAAAGACCAATGTTTACTTTCGCCACTCTTTTTTGTTTTACATATTTGGAGAAACTTTTGCTGTCTGTTTTTATATGCTGAGCTAGTTTACTCTCATAATCCATCTTACTTTTCTTTATAGCTTTTTTCGTGGCTTTCTGTTGACCATGAAAGATTTCCCAATCCTCTAGGTTCCCACTAATCTTTGCCACTTTGTATGCATTTTCTTTCAATTTGATACCCTCCTTTATTTCCTTAGATATCCATGGCTGATTATCTCTTTTCTACAGTCCTTCCTTATCACTGGTATATACTTTTGCTGAGCACTGTGAAAAATCGCTTTGAAAGTCCTCCACTGTTCCTCAATTGTCCCACCACAAAGTTTTTGCTCCCAGTCTACCTTAGCCAACTCCTCCCTCATCCCGTTGTAGTCTCCTTTGTTTAAGCACAAGACACTGGTATTGGATTTTACCTTCTCACGCTCCATCTGTATTTTAAATTCAACCATACAGTGATCGCTTCTTCCGAGAGGATCCCTAACTGCAAGATCATGAATTATTCCTGTCTCATTACACAAGACCAGATCTAGGATAGCTTGCTCCCTTGTAGGTTCCATTACATACTGTTCAAGGAAGCTATTGCGGATACGTTCTATGAACTCCTCCTCAAGGCTGCCTTGACCGACCTGGTTTGACCAATTGATATGTAGATTAAAATCCCCCATGATAATAGCTGTACCATTTTTACATGCATCAGTTATTTCTTTGTTTATTTCTCACTCCAGTGTTATTATTTGGTGGCCTATAGACTATGCCTATCAGTGACTTTCTCTCCTTACAATTTCTGATTTCCACCCAAATGGATTCAACTTTTTTTCCCATGGAACCTATATCATCTCTCACTACCGCCCTGATGTCATCCTTAAATATCAGAGCTACACTACCTCCCTTACCTTCCTGTCGTTCCCTCCGAATAGTCTGATACCCCTGGATATGTCCTTCAGGACATATGTCCTTCAGGACAAAGTCACATACAATAAAAGGCCGCAGAACAGAGCTGGCAGTGACGAAAGATCCCTGCATCGTCCTATACAGGAGGTGGTTGTCTATATTGACAATGGCATCCAACATCACTGAACATTTTGAGGATGAAGGCAGTTTTACCTGTCTTATGCCATATCCTCTCCTGCTATCAAATTTGCATGGGCAAGATGGCACAGTGGTTGGCATGGTGGCACAGTAGGTCGCACTGTTGCTTCACAGCACCAGTGACCCGGTTCAATTCCGGCCTTGGGTCACTGTGTGGAGTTCTCCAGGTGCTCCAGTTTCCTCCCACAGTCCAAAGATGCACAGGTTAGGTGGATTGGCCATGCAAAATTGCCGTTTAGTGCCCCAAGATGTGTAGGTTAGCGGGATTAGTAGGGTAAATGTTTGGGGTTATGAGGATAAGGCAGGAGGGCGGAGGTGGGCCTTGGTAAGATGCTCTGTTGGAGAGTTGGTGCAGACTCGGTGGGCCAAATGGCCTCCTTCTGCACTGTAGGAGTTCTATGATATGAGCAAGCCAAAGATTGTGTGACAATTGACCTCTCCCTTCCCAGCCCAGCCCCCTTTTGCTCAGCTTTACCCTCCCCTTCTGACTTCCTGCTTTCAGGCATCTGATCTGCCGCCCACCCGTAGACAAGGGCTCGAGATGGGAGAAGAAAGTAACAGCACAGCACTGACCCTCACAACGATCAAGTCAGATGCTGGAGTTGCATTTACCTTAGAGGGTAAAAGAGAATTGGGATCTGTATGTGATGAGTCATCAGGATAAAGGGTGGCTCATTTGCCAGGAGTGTTTCATTGAATCAAGAATCAAGCAGCTATATAGGACCCATAAATCAATAGTTTAACAAGGCTGAAACCATAGTCACATTTTTGTACAATTACAGAAGCATTCGATTTTTAAAAATCAATCTATGCTCAACTTACGTTGTACTTAAGCTGCCCCAAAAATAACAGAAGCAAATGTTTTAAGATCCTTTTATGAATCTGGTAACCTGGGTGCTGCAGATCAACAGAGATCTTCACAAGGTGGAAACTCATGGATGAAAATAAAACTGAAAATACAGGAAAACGTTTAATATCCCATTGGCAAGTTTCAACATTCCTGATCAAAGACACATGAGCTCAGTTCCATTGATAGAACATCAAGACGGTTATGGCTTGAAGCCCCATCCCCTCCGACCACATTCCTGAGCATCGCCATAAACTGACTCTTTGGTGGAGTGCTCCATTGTTGGATTGGCTGCCTTTTGGATGAGATGTAAGCCTAAGCCTTCAGGATGATGCATTGGTTCCACTGGGACTACTAAATAAGGGGCTTGGTCAAAACAGGCTATTTAATAGTTCATTCAATTGTTCTCCCTGGGACTTAGTTGTGTTCAAATTATCAGTCACGTTTGCCTACATAACAACAGTAACTGCAGCTCAAAAAGTAAACTATTGGATCTACGGGCATCTTGAAAATATGATAAAGTTATATATAAAGACAAATTATTTTTCTACTAGGCATGCAATGGTGTTTATTCATCCATTTAATAATAGATTTCCAACTTTTTCACTGGAGTGGAAAAAGATTTCTGTCAAGAATTATCAAGCTCTCCATCATCAGTCTTGAAATGAAAATATCAAATTCCTAATATTCAAATAAAATTGTTAAGAACAACAATCAAAGATAACCAACTCTGCCTGGTCCTAAAGTCATAAATGCCGCATGCATCGCCATTTCAGAGACACAAACAAAGAGCAGAAGGAGGCCATTCGGCCCCTCGAGCCTGTTGCGACAATTAATAAGATCATGGCTAATCTGATTGTACCCTCAAATCTGCATCCTGCCTACCCCGGATAACCTATTACCCCCTTGCTTATCAAGAACCTATCTAGCTCTACCTCAAAAATGTTCAAAGACTCTGCTTCCACTGCCTTTTCAGGAAGAGAGTTTCAAAGTCTCGCGACTCTCTGAGAGAAATAAATTCACCTAATCTCTGTTTTAAATGGACAACCCCTTATTTTTAAACAGTAATCCCCTAGTTCCAGATTCTCCCACAAGACAAAACATCCTCTCCAAATCCACCCTCTCAAGACCCCTCAGAATCTTATATATTTCAATCAAGTTGTCTCTTACTCTTCTAAACTTCAAGTGTCTCAAGAGGGCAGCAAAGTGGCATAAAGGGTGGCACGGTGGCACAGTGGTTAGCACAGTGGTTAGCACTGCTGTCTCACAGGGATCCGAGTTCGATTCCTGACTTGGCTGACTGTCCATGCGGAGTTTGCACATTTTCCCCTTGTCTGCATGGGTTTTCTCCGGGTGCTCCAGTTTCCTCCCACAGTCCAAAGATGCGCGGGTTAGGTGGATTGGCCATGCTAAATTGCCCCTTAGTGTAAGGAGGACTAGCTAGGGTAAATGCATGGGGTTATGGGGATGTAGCCGAGGTGGGATTGTGGTCGGTGTAGACTCGATGGGCCGAATGGCCTCCTTCTGCACTGTAGGGATTCTATGATTCGAAGTGGATACAAGCCCAGCCTGTCCAACCTTTCCTCATAAGACAACCCACCCATTCCAGGTCTGGTCAACCTTCTGCATCCAATGTATCCAATGTATTTCCAGATGTATCCAATGTATTTCCAGATCTTTCCTTAAATAAGGAGACCAATAATGTACACAGTACTCCAGTTAAGGTCCCATTAGTACTTATATAACTGAAGCATCACCTTGCTACTTTGTATTCAATTCTCCTCACAATAAATTAGAACATTCTATTAACTTTCCTAATTAATTGCTGTACCTGCATACTAGCCTTTTGCAATTCATTCAATATGAAATCCAAATCCCTCTGCATCTCAGAGCTCTGCAACCTCTCTCCATTTAGTTAACATGCCTTTCTTTTATTCTTCCTGCCAAGTCATGAGTTTCAAGCTGAATAAACAAACATCTGAACAACTTCTGAACAGATAATCCCACAACAAAGACCACTATCTCCCTTTGAAAGTAATAGCTGTCTCCACATAACAATGATTTACTGAGTGGGATTATGAGCCCACAATTGGCCATCCATGGGAATGGTGGCACGGGCTCAAAATGCGGAGAGGTTGGAAAAGTGTGATTCTCTCCGGCGAGATCACATTTTCCGATTTTGAACGAACCTCACTGGCGGAGGGATGTAGAACACGCCGGGGGAGGGCGATAACCTAATTTGAATTAATCAGTCTATCATTAGCCAGCACTCACTCCGGATACTGAGCCCACACCGAATATTCACCTGGGGCCAGCGTGACTTCATGTCACTGCCACTTACCACAGCTCCACATAAGCATGAACCTGACACAATCACCTCTGAAGAGAATATCAGAGGTGAGCATTCAGGTAGCCATTATTTCCCTGACAGTTCAAGACGCATTCTCTATATATCAGCTCACCCCTTGCTCCGAGGGGATGTGCTGGCTGCCAAACAGGCATTGCTTCATGGTTCCTCCATGCTGGATTAGCATTCAAACAGTAGGTGAATGGGTGCCCTTCCTTCCTGAAGGTGCAAACTGGGTGGGAGGTGTCCAAAACAGAGGGGCAGAACTAGGTGTGACTATGAGGTCCTGGGGCCCTGCTTTGGGAGAGACCAGGCTGCAAGAGCAGTGTGGGAGTATCAGTGATGAGGAGCTACCCTGCCTCATGAGGCATAAAGACCCTCTCAACTGGAGGAGAGTGAATGTAGTGAAACCGTCACTCTGTCAGTGGTGTTTGGCCAAAGGACAGGAAATTCAAATTGACTTCTGTGCAAACTCTGACTGTCAGGTACAGTGGTGAAAGTGCGTTGATTGCTCTCATGCAAGGCAGCTTAACTGCACAGCATTGAAGACCCCAAAGAATGAGGCTGTCCTCCAGGGAATTTTTTCAAAAGCTAATTGCAGACCTCTCAGGATTCAGCTGTGTCTCACCAAGATCAATATTGTTGCCAGAGCGACTAACTGACGTATCTTGGAGGAGTCCAGCATGCCAGTTTAATATCCAGAGCTAGATCTAGTTGCAGAGTCTGGGGAAAAAGGTTAACCCTTTGGAACACCAAGCCCCAAGAATGTAGACACGTCTTACAATTCAAGCCTTAGCAGTACATAACTCGCACTGTGGAGAACACCCTGGCGAGGTAGGATGGAGATAGTTGACACCACTCACCCTGTTCAATATCATGTACTGGCACCGTTTTTGACATCCCCTGTCAGCATGAAGACCTTGTTGTTATGCATTCTCTCTGATGCACTTTAACACAATGCAAGGTCTGGCCAGGGGGATGTTGCAGAATGTGAGTATCAAATGCCATGAGACAATAGAGGCTCAACACTATATATCCCACTGGAGCACAGAGGAGGCGATGTGGGGATGTGGCTCTCGAATCAGAGGGAGGTGTGAGGGAGAGCAGAAATTCACACAGATAATGGAAAGCACTGGGGTGGAAGTCACAGACACATGGAGCAATGAGGGTCAGGCTCTGTGAACTATATAAAATGTTGATTCAGTCTCAGTATTGTGCCCAGTTCTGGGCACCGCACGTTAGGAAAGATGTGAAGGCATTCGAGAGCCTGCAGAAAAGATTCACACAAATGGTTCCAGGGATGAGGAACATCCAATGTGTAGATAAATTGGAGAAGCTGGGACTGGAGGAGAGCATAGTGTGAGGAGATTTCACAGAGGGCTTCAAAGCCATGAGGAGTCCAGACAGAGTAGATCGTAAAAAAACAGTTCTTGTTTCCTCTTCCCCACAAGCCAAAAGATCAAGAACCAGAGAACACGGATTGAACGTAATCGGCCAAAGAAGCAACAGCGATGTGAGGAATAACTGCTTCACACAGCGAGTGGTTAGGATCTGGAATGAACTGCCCGGGAGTGTGGTGAAGGTAGATTCAATTTGAGGCTTTCAAAAGAGACTTGGATTATTATCCGGGGGTTGTGGGGGGGGGAATCATGTCATTGGGAAAAGGCAGGGGAGTAGCTCTAGATGCACTGCTCTTACAGAGAGCAGTCATAGATATGATAGGCCTAATGGCCTCCTTCTGTGCTGTAACCAATCTATGATTTCACATTTAAGGGGAAGCTAGATAAGCAAATAAGGAAGATGAGACCAGACGGTTATGCTGATAGTTAGCTGAAGAAGCATGAAAGCAGATCACGCTAAGGGGAAGCATAAATGCTGTCAGGGACTGCTGGCTTTAAATGGTCTGTTTCTGTGCTGTATATTCTCTGTATTTCTATGTAACATTGCTCAACTGTGACCCTTTATTCCAATTTAAACAATGTCTATGATCTAGATTATCCTACTGTTAATGGATTTAGTTCAGCCAAGTAAACGGCATCAAAATACATTTGTATGTACAAGATGTGTTACTCCCTATAGATATCCTTGGAACATATGTTCACTAATGCAACAGCTCCAATCATTTATTACATCATCAAAATGGGACACAACACTTAGCTGCCACTAGGTGGCACTCCTAAGCAGGAAGATTGAAATTTTGGTCAGTCATGAGTCAGACTGAATACTGTTTTGGGTCACTATAAATAGATGCATTGGTTTGTCGTGTTTAGAAGTTAACACGTATCGTGCAAAAGCAGATTCAAATGCCTTTATTAAGATCCTAATTAATTAAATTATTTAACTACTCAAAATTCTAATAAAATCACTCAGTCTGCCTTAGTAGTAGGACTTTCACCAGACACATGTAAAAGATCTCTAGCCCATCGAAGAACTCAGTAAGTAGTCTCACAACACCCGGTTAAAGTCCAACAGTTTATTTATTCAAGTCTCTCCATTTCCCCCTATCCACAGGGTAGGTTCCCTGATGTACTTAGGGGTTTCGCCAGGAGCCCATTGAAATCATGTTGGTTGGTTAGTCCGTTGAAAATTTGCTTGAATCAGCATGAGACACAAAGCCCATGACACTCACCTTCCACCAACCTATATAATCCAGTCCTTAACATTTAAATGGATTACCATTCCCCCGTTCAGTAATATCTGCCGGTTTGAAACTACAAGTGGTGAAATTACAACAGGTGACAGACCGCGTGCTGCTTTAGGAAATTAAAATAAGCAAAAATGATCTACATCTTGCAGTTCAGTAAGTTTATTCAGTTCAGTCAAGCCCAGAAGAAACAAAAGCGGAAGCATCAAAACCAAGGATTATGACTACAGTCTCGCAGTCCTGATGACACATGGCATATTCTTATTCAGTCATCAGATAGAAAAAAGCTGAGCCAAGCATGCGCTCATCCATTATTCACCAAGAGGAACCAGCAGAGAAATTAGGTAACTAAAGCTTCGTTTAAAAAAAAGCAAGTTATTCATTTTAGCTTAAGGATAAACAAAATGACTACGAATCACACCAAACATGGTTTTATACACTATAGTACCAATGTGTCGGTTTTAAATCTTACAGAGCGTTTTACAGCAGGTCGAAATGCACCAGGTGGTCAAACAATTAGCTTTGCACCTCCCCCTTAAACGAGGTCAGGAACACCATGACAAGAGTGGCCGTTGTTTCCCACAGCTGTAGTAGATCATTAATCTTGTACACAATATATATTCCTTCTGCCATTGTATGTGTTTTGAGTACTTCATGTCAGTGAGACGCTGTCGCGGAATTCAGACTGAACAAAAGTCAAGCATCAACAAAGGAGCAAAACTTCTAAATAAATCTTGCTGATTAAACACTGCCTTTCCTAAAATTCTCATTAACGGACTGAAAAATCCTGCCAGATGCACTGATCTGAGCGCACCATCTTCCGCTGTATCCTTGCCGTGTGCCAAGATCCTTTGTGCAAGTGTGTTTATATCAAATCCACTCATCGATTTTGAACTTAGAATCTTAGAATCATAAAATCTACAGTGCAGAAGGAGGCCATTCGGCCCATCAAGTTACACTGACCACAATCCCACCCAGGCCATAACCCCATAATCCCATGCATTTATCCTAGCTAGTCCCCCTGACACTAAGGGACAATTTAGCACGGCCAATCCACCTAACCACACATCTTGGGACTGTGGGAGGAAACCATACTGACACGAGGAGAATGTGCAAACTCCACACAGACAGTGACCCAAGCCGGGTGACACAGGCCCATCCAGCGCCCCCCCGGCCCCCCCCCCACCCCCCCCCCCCCCCCCCCCCCCCCCCACCGACCACCCCGTGTGGTCCCAAAAAGCTGGTCAAATACAGAGGCTGTCAACATCTTTAGCTGTAAAGAGAGTAATTTGAGAACAAGTAATAAAGGTGATTTTGGAGGCATTAACAGGCACCTCACAAATACTATTAGTTGCTGGGAGTTCCACAAAGGGTTAAGCAGTGCTGCCGTGACATGGTGATGGGTAGGGGATGACAAAGGGCAGGATGGAAAGGGGGTGAAAGATATACCCTGACTCATTGCTATTGGAAAAATGGTAAATTCTTAGAAATAGGGCAGAACTCCAGTAGAAGAAACATCCTCCCATTTTCTGAACTGAAGAATTGATGTGTTTCTATCGGCCGTGACCAGAATTTTAGGTCCAGTTTATTATAAATAAATTCTAAATGATTCAGAGCGATCTACCCAACTGCACAATGAGGAACTGAATGGTAAGATAAGAGGAAGTAAAGGGTGAGATAGAGTTTGTAGATCTTTTTTAATAAGTTCTTTTTTGTTACTATCATTTTGTCCATTCAAGAAAAGAAATCATGAGGAAAACAGGACTGTTCATTTCACTTCTGAGCACCACATCTTGGAAGGATGCACTGGAATCTGTGTAAACAGATGCTTTAGAAAACAGACGCATGCAAAAAACAGACACATGTTTGGAGACCCAAAGTTCAATCTACAAGAGGCATTCTGAAACCATTAAGAAATACAGACAGCCTTCAATGGACCAATTTTCAATGAACCCTTTTGCAATTTCAAATATGAGGCAGCTGGTTCTGTGAAAGAAGTATGTTTTGTGGAACGGCGAGTTATTTTGCCATTCAGCACCCATAGCAGCAGAGAGACTGCTCTATCTCCGTGGCTGGATGCTTGCATGGCTCCAATCCAGGAATAAATGATTTCCCTGGGTGGAGAGCTCCAATTTAACGAAAGGGGTTTCTTCCACAACTCCCAACTGCCTCCGCGCACTGCATACACTTCTCCAGCTGCCCGAATCAAGACAAAAGATATGTGAAGGGAGGGAGAGACTGTCCTTTCCTGCCCCAGTGCCCTGTTCATACACTTGCAGCAGTTGTGAGCAGCTATTCTCCCCCCAAGTCCCACCACTGCCTATGGATGGTGGATCCGCTTCATTGACAAGTTTGGAGATAGGTTTGCCACCCCTCCAGGATTGTCCTGGAGTCTCCAGAAATTGAAGGTCCATCTCCAGGAGTACAAACCCCAAAAACCATCGGGACATTTTAAAAAAGCTTGTTTTTTTCATCATTTGCTTTGAATATTTTTCCTACCAGATATAAAAATATTGAAAATGGGAAAGAGAAAATGCTTTTTGGCCAGCAGTCAAGCATCCATCCAATTGGGTAATGAGTCTTTTTGCTTTCCAGTTGGTGTTGGGAGGCAGTGCGTCACAAAGGTGGATGTGTTAACCAAACAAGAGCGTGGACGAAAGTCATGTGATGAAACCTCCAGGAATACATTTAATCGCAGCTGGCAACACTATTTGGAGAATGTGTCATGACGTTGGAGGAAATCCCTGAATTATATATGGACATACTGAACTTTTAAATAAGAACTGTGGTTTTAAAAATGGACATATAGGTCATCGATAGCTGAGATGTAAATTCTGAATTGTTGGTGGGTGATACTAAAGAAAGAGATACAATGGATTGACACCATTTCCAGCAGGCTTACATTAAAAGCACAAAATACATACAAAAACTAGCTCATCTCATGTGGAGATAATGGAAGCTGATTATCATCTCCACAGGAACAATATCCTATGAGTAATGTCCCAGACCCGTTTGTGGATTTTTATCTTCCATGAAAACTGGAATAAAAGCCAGCTGCAAAGTTTGTTCAGTGTCGGATAGTGCTGGGCATGTTAAAGTGTGGGACCCAAGAAGGAAAGGCAGCAGTAGACCCCGACAAAAGGTTTTTTGCAAGTAACTCACTCTCTCTAATTGCTGCAGCAACACCATCAGCAAAGCCACAGCTGAAAAAAAAGGAAACAGGGCAAGTTCTCAACCAGACTGCAGGATACTGGAATCTCGATATCGACGATTCACCTGCTAAAGACAGCACTACTGGAATCATACTGCTCGGGGTGAGGGGGGAGGGGGGGGGGTGGAGTGAGGAGGGAGGGTGCTGATAATTCACCTTAAATTTATGCAAATACATTGAAATGAGGGTTTTTGTGAGTCTGAACCTCGCGCCATCACCAGCAAGGTGTGGGGAAAGCCGCAGAATTCGATCTCTCTAAAGAAAGTTGCATTTCCCAAATCTCTCCAGAATTTCAGCCCACATCGTCATTCTCTCTTTCTTCAACTCAGGAAAGCCTGGTTAATTGACTCCTTTTAAAAGATTAACACATTGGGCTTGGAAAAGGGTATCTGCAAAGGAAGGGATCCTTTTTAAATTGATCCTGATGCGACCAACCAAGGGGGTTGAACGAAGAAAGGGAGCCAGTTCATCCCCCCTCGCCAGGGGCACAACAATCTGGGTGCATTCCATTTGGAAGTTGACAAGTTGAGGGATCTCGTCCCGGATAACAAACTTGGGGAACCTCATCTGGGGGCCAGTCGTAATAAGATAGATAACTACCCCTGGTTTCTGTCTTTTCTCCTGTTCCATAGAAACAGGCCTGTGAGTCCCAGCTGTATCAGTCAATCTCCTACAAGCAGAAAATTGTTGCGTTTTTCCTCCCAAATATTCACAATATCATTTCCCCATCAAACCTTCATTACACCAGTAGAATCTGAAATCACACCTCTTATGTTTTGTTTGTCCCACGGCCGCTGGAAGTTAGAACTGAGAAACGCAAGTAAGTGTATTACTGAAATTATAATCCGCTCCCAGTGAGAGCTGTTGAAATGAAACGGGAATTATGACTGTAAAACTGTCAAGTGAACATAGCCGAAGTTGGTGTGTGGGTGGGTGTGGGGGTGGGGCAGGGGTGGTGGGGGTGGGGCAAGGGCGGCGGTTGGGGTTTGGAGCATTGCTGCAGCTGATAAGGTGCTGATCATAATCTCAGCTGGTTCTTCAAGGGCGCTGGGGAGAAAGGTCACAGTACATGCAATAATCACGTTGAAAGTTACGATGGGTGGAATTCTCGACCCGTTCATGACAACAGGATTCTCCAGTCCGGCTACAATGAATGCAGATTTGGCTGAGCACCAAATTCTCCATTCTCGCTGGCAACAGGGAACGGCTGGAGAATTCCAGCCAGTATCTGCAAAAAATGTGCAGCTGAGGTGTGGTGTCCATAATTTATAGGGTTCACTGTGTTAACCTTGGTGGGAACTCAGCACAGACTGACCAGAACCAAAAATTGTTAACTTATGAGAGGTTACACAAAAACTCAGTTTGTATTCTTCTGTGTTTAGAGGTTTGAGAGATGGTCTGATCATGGCATTTAAATTCATTTAAAAAAAAACATCCAGCAGAGTCGATGAAGAGAAACTATTTCCCCTGGTGGAGAATCTAAAGCAAGACGGGTGGCACAGTAGCACAGTGGTTAGCACTGCTGCCTCACAGCGCCAGGGACCTGGGTTCAATTCCTGGCTTGGGAAGCTTTGAAAAGCTGGAATGGAGCCAGGAAATGGACTTAATGGAGAACAGCATCCAACATTTGGGGCTGCAGCTGGAGTGAGATTAATGAACGACTACGGGAGGAAAGGCCATCGTCAGAGTGACTGACTGGAGTGCCCACCTATGCACAGGCAGTACGGTGGGACAGTATTTAGCAGTGCTGCCAAACAGCACCAGGGACCCAGGTTCAATTTCAGGTTTGGATCACTGTCTGTGCGGAGTCTGCACATTCTCCCCCCTGTCTGGTTTCCTCCAGGTGCTCCGCTTTCCTCCCACGGTCCGAAAGACATCCTGGTTATGTGCATTTGCTAAATTCTCCCTCAGTGAACCTGAACAGGTGCCAGAGTGTGGCCACTAGGGGTTTTTCACAGTAACTTAATTGCGGTGATAATGTAAGCCTACTTGTGACACTAATAAATAAACTTAAAACTGAAATAAACTTAGGTCACTCATGAATGAATTCAGGAAACACTGCTTTGCACAAAAGGGGGTTATCTCCCTCAAAAGGCTGTGGTTATTGGGTCAATTGAAACTTTCAAGGCTGTTTTTAATAGATAAGGGTAGCAAATGCATATAGAGCAAAGTCAGATAAATGGGATCGGGGGCAGGGGGGGGGGAGGTTGGGGGGGAGATTGTAGCAGAGTGGTAATGTCACAGTACAGTAATCTAGGGGCCTGAGGCTAGTAATCTGCCATGGAATGGCAGCAAACATTCCATGGATGAATTTTTAAAATTCCAATGTTTTGGGAGAATTATGTTTAAAATGGAACAAAAGATTGGTTGTGTAACCAAAGGGACTCTTTGCGTAACACAGAAGCTACAAGTAATAAGTGCTTCTACTGCTCTCTCCATCACTGCCCTTCAGATTGTCATTTGTTCATTAATAAATCTACAATTTTTGTTTTTGAGTTATTGAATTTTGTTTCAAGTTGACTGCTTTTTTAGGACGATGGAGTTGAGTTGGATCTTTTGAAGTCGCTTTGTTAGTCTTCCATGTTGCAGGTCTTCCATCAATTTTAACATCTAGGATAAATCTAATGAACAACAAAGAACAAAGAACAGTACAGCACAGAAATAGGCCCTTCGGCCCTCCAAGTCTGCGCCGATCATGATGCCTGCCTAAAGTAAAACCGTATGCACTTACGGAGTCCGTATCCTTCCATTCCCATCTTATTCATGTATTTGTCTAGATGCCGCTATCATACGTGCTCCCACCACCTCCCCAGGCAACGTGTTCCAGACATTCACCACCCTCTGTGCAAAAAACTTGCCTCGCACATCTCCTCTAAACTTTTCCCCACACACTGAACTGTAATGATAAAATGTTTAAGATAGTTAGATATGTTTCCAAATCATTAAACCTGTCCGTAATTAGAGGAAGTTTAATTTAATGTACAAATCATTGCCAAGATTTTAAGAAGTATCATGTTTGAGATGTCACTAGTTTAATGCAACACTGTTTATGGATAATGTGTTTCTTGTGTGCAATCCTAGCAGTTTAACATACTGTGAAAATTGGCTCAGGAAACATTAAACATGGCTGACTTAAATCAGACTCATTGCTGAATTAAATTTCACCGTATTTGCCATTTCCTTCATTTCCATTACAGGTATACACAAGTCAATTCGTTTTTTAAAAATTGTTAAATAAGATATAGAAACAGAAATTGATCATTTAGCACCTCAAGCCTGTTCAGCCATTCAGTTAGATCACAGCTGATCTGTATCCTCAACCCCATTTGTCCAACTTTGCTCTCTACCCCGTCTTACACTTAACTAACCAAATCAGCCTTGACATTTTTAATTGACCTGATTTTCTTTGGGGGGGAGGGGAGGTGGTTGGGTGCGCACGCACGCAGAGGGGTGTAGTTCCACTTTTTGTTTGGAGAAGTGTTCCCAGATTTCACTTGTGATTGGCCTACAGTTAAGATCATTTGGTCTTGTTTTGGATTCTTCACCAGAGGAAATACTGACTTGTTATTTACACCATTGAATCTTTATCAATACGCCTCAAGCCTCTAAACTCAAAGGAATACAAGGCAAGTTTATGCCAGGGATTACAGAGACTCAATAAAAGATCCTGATTATCCGATAGCTTTAAAAATCAATTCAAGAGTGCTACACAATTACTAACTGTTATTGCCAATAAGAATACCTAAGGGTTTTCATGTATGGAGGTTGTTACATGCTCAATTGTCCTTTTAATGATCTTATGATCCTGGAATCAACCCCTAATTTTTCATGCTTTTCCAACACTGGGTTTAGATTGTAGTATGTGGTAATGTTTCAATAAATTTGTGATAATTCAGAAAAGCATAAGGACTGTAAAGTGTCACATATTCTTTATCAAATCGAAACATCAATGCATCATGAGTATGAAGGTCGTCATGTTCACATTTTAAAGCATAAATTGTGACAAGAATGGCTGTTCCCTTGAATACAGTCCAGGCCATAAGCAACCGACATTACACAGAAATTGGAGATGTTTCATAGTGGACTTACTGTAATACAATTTTAAAACGTCTGCTTCAAAGAAGAAATATAATCCAAATTAATGTCCATGCCCAGAGGCCTCAGTACTAAATGTGTCAAATTTCTCCATAAAACTGAAACTGCTCTTCAAATTATGGGGCATCACATTTTATGGATCATTCCTCATAATTATCATATACATTTGTGGGTTTTTTTTTAACTGTTATTTCAACTTGCAACACCAAAATATCTGCAGGGCTATTGTATTTTTCCTATTTCTGTGGCTTCAGAGACATTACATGGGTGGGCCTTTACAGCATTAGATATTGTAAGTGCTATGAACAAACAAAAGATAAACTCCCTTTGCAAAGTGTGTAGTTCTTTTCTAATTAAGTGCTGGACTAAAAATGAGACTTGGAAATGGTTGTCTGGTAAATTAATACTTTTAAGCAAAGTATCTAAAAATGGTGAAACCTAAATCAGTAAAAGTAATTCTTAATAACTTGAGTGAATAATAGTAAAGAGATAATTGACTTCCTGACTGCAAACTTTGAACATAAAAATTGAGGGGGAGCTGAGGATGAGTCAGCCAACAGCACAACATCATTAGATTAGTCATTGTTTCCAGATTGACATGCTTTGGTGAGTTGTTCCAGGTGAAATTTGTTTCTCACAGTTGAACTTGCACATTGGGAGGGAATTTTCCCATCCTGCCCACCTTCGGAGTGGGGCAGGGGCAGGGGGCAGATCATGCAAGGGTTTGTTGACCTCGGGCGGGACTTTCCAGTTTTGGGGCAAGAGCAGCCGGAAAATTCCGCCCATTATTTCCCTCCTGAACACATGGTTCCATTGCCATTAAACTTACCATTATCATCCATGGTGGTTGTTGATTGAATCCACCCCTAACATCCAACCACCCAAATCATGTACTGCGGTCTACTACATAGGTTATTGGACCAGATATTAAGAGAGTTTGAAATGTTAGTTCAAATCTCACCACAGCAGTTGAGCAGCATAAACTCAGAAACCACAAAGACACCCTTTGCTCAGTCAACTGTGCACTGACCTCACTAATGTTTGAGGACTTGTGCCAAAATTGAGAGGGCTCTTCTACAGATTAGTCATGGAACAGCCTGGGATAAACATATTTCTGAATCATACATTCTAGTGTACATTCTTGTCAGCTTCATCACCATCCCTAAGTATCTGCTATTTAGCCAACAGCTCAAATTCACCAGATGTGACAGCAGACAATATACTTTCAGGAGTGAGTTACACTGGCCACACTCAACAATGGCCCAAAACTTCTGATCTCCAGGAGATCATACCCAGGAGATACCCAAGAAAATGTGTTGTGGTCACTCCCCCCGTTCCTCACCACCCCAACTGCTTCCCTCCCAGAGGTCCCACACAGTGACTGCACAGCAACTGTCCAGGAAGTTCAAACATCCGATGGGCAATTACCCTGCACAGGGACCCATCCGATACTCCCAATTGAAATCAGATCCTTACACAGGAAAAGTTAGAAGATTAAAACCACTTCGAACTCCTGGGTACTGACACCCCCTCTCCACATCCCCCCCTCCCCCAATCCCGACCCCTCCACCACCTTACGCTGCACCCCTCCAAACCCCACCGGACCTGCCAACTACTGTCCCCACCTCTCTGACTCCCCTCCCCATCTCCCAGCTACCCTCTCCTCCCCACTGACCCCCCCCAACTATCCGTTCAAACACATCCCCTCCAATTATACCTACGCTCCCTGACTATACACCCACACCACCTCCCCCTCCCAACTAGCCCCCACCTTCCTTACCAACCCTATCCCCTACTATACTTACAAACCTACTTGATCGCATCCTCACCAATCTACCCGTCACTGATCTGTCAATCCATGACAGTAATGGTGGAAATGACCACCATGCAGTCCTAGTGCTTCACATTAAGGACATCCTCCATTGTGTTGTGTAGCACCACCACCATGCTAAATGGGATAGATTCCAAACAAATGTGGAGGAGGAGGGGCAGAATAGAGGGACATCCGGCACCCACCTCTCCAACCATATAATTGATCACATTTCTGTCCCTCTTCACTTCGGGGTCATCTGGACTCGCAATGTTCACTCTGTTTCTCTCTCCACAGGTGCTGCCAAACCTGCTGAGGTTATTCAGCCTTTTTCCGTTTTTATTTCAGATTCCCAGCATCCGTGGTGTTTGATTTTATTTAGGCATCTATGGTTAGTTACACTCTCCTGGAGAATTGATTCTTCACTGATTTTTCACAGGACACAATATTATTTCAAGAAGCTCTGGCAATTGTGTGCGATGGTGAGGATATTGAAAGCCATAGATTACAAATTGCCAGCTATCCTCAAGATTCTCTTGCATTGTGAGATGAACTTGAATGTTTATCAGTGTTGCCTGTGGGCCCATGAATTGAGCACATCTGTAAATCAGCCAGGAGCAGTGGCCTTGCGATATAAAGCAAGTGAATTATTTCCAAGCAGCAGAGAGATGTTGGGGCTTTGGTGGTAAAGTTTGAAGAGGATGCGACAAGCCACAATGGTTGAAATTTTAAACGATTGTTATCAATGAGGGGTAGTTAACTGTTTATATTAGCACGCAATATGCTGCAGCAGATTGGTGGGGTCTAAATTTAAAACCAGAATCCATTATATATTAACCCAGATTGAAAGCGAGGTGCTTTCTAACAGGAAATGGTTTCGCTGCACTGCTCTTATACCCTCATGCAGCACATATGGAAAGCTGAAAGCAGAATGCCCACCAGCTTGCTCAGCCGTAGGTGGCTAAGAAACAGAAAGCTCAAGGGAAAGGGAGAGAAAGGGTTTACTTTTTGAAGCCATTTGTTAGAGAGAAGATCACAGATAAAGATGCAGGCCTTTTAGCCACGAATGTGTTGGTGATATGACAACAGTCAGCTTCCCAATGGACTAAAGCAAGAACTTGCATTCACTTTGCACCTTCCTTCCACCTTCATGAAATCCAATGGATTGCGTGCTATTTTGTATGCAAATACAGCAGCCAATTTGCAAAGTGACCACAACCAGCAAATGTCAGCCTCAATTATGTGTGCGTCAGTAATGAAGCTTCAACCTACAATCTTTTGATTCACAGTTCACAGTGTTACCCGCTGCACATGCTGATACTTTTCTCAAGGGTAGAATGGTCCTGTCTGGTGTTGGTGCTGGAGCCAATCTGTCTTTGTGTACAGTTAATCTCTCTCCCTGAACCTTTCACCTGAAATCACATTAACTCTTCATGGAAAATGTTGGGGGTGATTCTCCCATCCCGCTGTGCTGCAAAAAGCAGCACAACAGGGTGGGAGAGATCAGCGGCGGCCGAGTCACAGGATTCGCGCTGGGCCTTGCCTCTGCGCATCACCCAGCCTAATTTTTTTCACATCGACGGATCCACGCTGATTATCAGTGTAATGGCAATTTGCATTCATGAAAATACCTCAGCGCAACTCGAATCTCCACCCCCACTAGCGTCTCCCCCCTCTCCGGTGTGACACCACGCTGGCAGGATTTACAACTGCTGTACAAAAGTCGGGACCTGGTGTGGCAGTGTTGAACAGGAGTAAGGAGGTAAGTTTTATGGGGCTGCAGCCCCTGGACTGCAAGGGAGGTTGGAGGCAGGGCCTGGAAACTTTCTGTGGGAAAGTTCCTGGAGAGCTGGAAGTGCTGTCCCCAGGCCCAGAGATGTCCCATTTCGTTTCGGTGGGGTGGGGTGGGGTGGGGTGTGCTCCTTTACTGAGTGCTGGTGATGCTGCTGTCTGCAGCCACTGGGCTGTTCCATTTTCTGGGTGTGGTGACTGCTGGAGTTTTAGCGGGGTTGGGTGGGGGGGAGTGCACATGTGCTGCTTGAGGGCTCTTCAGTCCAGGCAGCTGGTGCTCCAAGCAGGGGTGCTCTGTTTAACATTGACACTCATACTGCATGTACTCTGCAGTGAATGGGAACCCAGCTTGTGATAATTAGCAGTCTGTCCCTGCTCCGTGTCACTGACCTGCAACACATGTCTGGAAGGGAATGCTGTAGGTACACTGATGGCAATGGCTCAAGGGAGCACAATGGCCACGCCCGCACCACCAACCTGCATGCTCTCCCTGCTTGCTGTATTAACACTGCCAATGGCAGGCAACCTAATCAGGTGACGCATGGCACCCTAGATTGTGTTGTGTTGCCAGCATCCACAAGTGGAGGTACTGGTCCCAGCGAGGGGTTGAAGGGGGGGGGGAGGGAAGGGATGGTGCTGAAGTTGCAAGCAATGACATGTATCTCTCTCTCTAACCCCAACTGTGCAGAATGGATCTCGTCTTATTGATCTAGAGCTGGCCATCATGGTGGTGGCTGAGGAGGAGGCAGTGGCTCAGGAGGTGGAGGGTGTAGGTAGGCCACTCTAGGAGCAGCCAGCGGCAGGCCCTCAGGAAGGAGGGCTGGAGGCTGCCGCTGATGCCCCTGAGGTGGGAGAGCAGCCTCCCGAAATGGTAGCCAGGAGAAGGAGGATGCGGAGGCAAAGGCGATACCCGACCAGGAAGTCATTTCAGGGCCTATTGGATGGCATGTGCTGTCACTGAAGAAATCATAGAAATCATAGAAACCCTACAGT
>NW_027593577.1:0-20000 GCF_964213995.1 Mustelus asterias
ACTCCTGCCGCCCTCAGTAATTGTGCACTGACTCTGCCTCATCCTACCCTCAGTCCCTGGCCCCAGAGGGGAAGCAAGGCGACACTCTGTGTTCGTACAGCATCTTACACACAATAAATCATCTAACAGGAGCCACAGTTACCAGCTGCAAATTGGCACATCAGAAGTTACGGTGGCCCAGTGGTTAGCACTGCTGCCTCACAGGGACCCGGGTTCAGTCCCCAGCCTTGGCTCACTGTCTGTGCGGAGTCTGCACGTTCTCCCCGTGTCTGCGTGGGTTTCCTCCGGGTGCTCCGGTTTCCTCCCACACTTCAAAGATGTGCCGGTTAGGTGGATTGGCCGTGCTAAAATTGCCCCTTAGTGTCAGGGGGATTAGCAGGGTAAATGCGTGAGGTTACGGGAATAGGGCCTGGGTGGGATTGTGGTCGGTGCAGGTGTGATGGGCCGAATGGCCTCCTCCTGCACTTTAGGGATTCTATGATTCTAAGTTATTTGGACATCTGATCAAATCCTCGGTCAGAGAAGTCATTTTTTAAGTTGAGTCTTAATGGAGGAGACGGAGAGAGAGAGACAAGAAGGTTTAGGGTGGGAATTCCAGAGGTTAGGATCCCCAGGCAGCTGAAGGAATGGCCACCAATGTTGGAGTGGTGGGGATCGGGGGCTGGAGGAGATTACAGACATAGAAACTAGAACTCCAAAGATGTGCGGGTCAGAGGGATTCGCGGGGTAAATGTTTGGGTTGTGGGGAAAGGGCTTGGGGTGGAATTGTTGTCAGTGCAGACTCGATGGGCCAAATGGCCTCCTATACTGTAGGATTCTATGTTTCTAGGCAAGAGGAGGCCATTCGGCCCTTTGAGCCTGTTCCACTATTCATTTTGATCATGGCTGATCATCGAATTTAATATCCTGATTTTCTCCCCCCCCTTCCCCTTCCCCCCTTCCCCTTCCCCCCCTTCCCCCCTTCCCCTTCCCCCCCTTCCCCTTCACCCCCCCTTCCCCTTCCCCTTCACCCCCCCCTTCCCCTTCACCCCCCCCTTCCCCTTCACCCCCCCTTCCCCTTCACCCCCCCTTCCCCTTCACCCCCCCTTCCCCTTCACCCCCCCTTCCCCTTCACCCCCCCTTCCCCTTCACCCCCCCTTCCCCTTCACCCCCCCTTCCCCTTCACCCCCCCCTTCCCCTTCACCCCCCCTTCCCCTTCACCCCCCCTTCCCCTTCACCCCCCCTTCCCCTTACCCCCCTTCCCTTCACCCCCCCCTATCCCCTTCCCCCCCCCTTCCCCTTCACCCCCCCTTCCCCTTCACCCCCCCCTTCCCTTCACCCTCCTTCCCCTTCACCCCCCCTTCCCCTTCACCCCCCCTTCCCCTTCACCCCCCCTTCCCCTTCACCCCCCCCTTCCCCTTCACCCCCCCTTCCCCTTCACCCCCCCTTCCCCTTCCACCCCCCTTCCCCTTCACCCCCCCTTCCCCTTCACCCCCCCTTCCCCTTCACCCCCCCTTCCCCTTCACCCCCCCTTCCCCTTCACCCCCCCTTCCCCTTCACCCCCCCTTCCCCTTCACCCCCCTTCCCCTTCACCCCCCCTTCCCCTTCACCCCCCCTTCCCCTTCACCCCCCCCTTCCCCTTCACCCCCATACAGACAAAGCATACCGTTCATAGAGAAGGAAAGGAGAGAGTGCAGAATGTAGTCATAGAAATCATAGAAACCCTACAGTGCAGAAAGAGGCCATTCAGCCCATCGAGTCTGCACCAACCACAATCCCACCCAGGCCCTACCCCATATCCCTACATATTTTACCCCACTAATCCCTCTAACCTACGCATCTCAGGACACTAAGGGGCAATTTTAGCATGGCCAATCAACCTAACCCCGCACATCTTTGGACTGTGGGAGGAAACCGGAGCGCCCGGAGGAAACCCACGCCGACACGAGGAGAATGTGCAGACTCCGCACAGACAGTGACCCAAGACGGAAAATCGAACCCAGGTCCCTGGAGCTGTGAAGCAGCAGTGCTAACCACTGTGCTACCGTGCCGCCTTTAGTGTTCCAGTCATTGCTAGGGTGTAGAGAAAGATCAACTTCGTGCAAGGTAGGTCCCATTCAAAAGTCTGACAGCAGCAGGGAAGAAGCTGTTCTTGAGTCGGTTGGTACGTGACCTCAGACTTTTGTATTTTTTTCCCGACGGAGGAAGGTGGAAGAGAGAATGTCCGGGGTGCGTGGGGTCCTTAATTATGCTGGCTGCTTTTCCGAGGCAGCGGGAAGTGTAGACAGAGTCAATGGATGGGAGGCTGGTTTGGTGATGGATTGGGCTACATTCATGATCTTTTGTAGTTTCTTGCGGCCTTGGGCAGAGCAGGAGCCCAGACCAAGCTGATTTCTTCTTGAAATCACACAACGTTTTGGCCTTAACTACTTTCTGTGGGAGTGAATTCCACACATTCACCACCCTCTGGGTGAAGAAATTTCTCTTCACCTCAGTTTGAGGATAAGGGGTAAACCTTTTGGAACTATGACCCCTAATTCTGGATTCCCCCACCATTGGGAACATTCTTTCTGAATCTACCCTGTCTAACCCTGTTAGAATTTTATAAGTTTCTATGAGATCCCCTCTCACTCTTCTAAACTCCAGTGAATATAATCCTAACCGACTCAGTCTCTCCTCCTATGACAGACCTGCCATCCCAGGAATCAGCCTGGTAAACCTTCGCTGCGCTCCCTCTATAGCAAGGACATCCTTCCTCAGATAAGGAGACCAAAACTGCACACAATACTCCAGATGTGGCCGTACCAATGCCCTATACAATTGCAGCAAAACATCCCTATCCCTGTACTCAAATTCCTCTCGCTATGAAGGCCAACATACCATTTGCCTTCTTTACTGCCTGCTGTACCTGCACGCTTACTCTCAGCGACTGATGCACGAGGACTCCAAGGTCTCGCTGAGTAGGTAAGGAGTGAGGACTTGGAGATGACAGAGATAGGGAGGGAGCGAGGAGATGAAGAGATTTGAAAATGAGGGTGAGGATTTGAATGTGGAGGGTTCCTGCCAGAGAGGGGTGTTAGAGGCTAGTGGTGGTGGGGGGGGGGTGTTAGGGGCTGGGGTGCGGGGGGGGGGGGCGGCTAGGGGCTGGGGGGGGGGGGGGGTTAGGGGCTGGGGGGGCGGGGTTAGGGGCTGGGGGGGTTAGGGGGTGGGGCGGGGTTAGGGGCTGGGGGGGCGGGTTTACAGGCCAGGAGGGGAGTTAGGGGCCAGTGGGGGGTCAATGAGCAGGGGGTGGTTGGAGAGAGTGCATTAGGCCCCTGCAGAGTGGCTCGAGAGAGAGAGAGAGAAGCCGGTGCTCAGGCTGACACCTCGTGGATCTGCACCCTCCATTGTCGGGGTGGAACCCAGGACTGCCCCTGATGCTGGCACTAGTGGATGTTAAAATGCAGTTAACTGTTAACCCGGAGGGTGAGTGGGTTGTGGAGAAAGTTAGAGAGATGGGGGGGGGTGGGGAGGGTGGTGGGGCGGTGGTGGGAGGGAGGCCCTCCGAGAGATTTGAAAACCAGAATGAAATTTGGGGTGCACAGTGGGTTAGCCCCTGCTGCCTCTCAGCGCCAGGAACCCAGGTTCGATTCCCACTTGGGTCACTGTCTGTGTGGAGTCTGCACATTCTCCCCGTGTCTGCGTGGGTTTCCTCCGGGTGCTCCGGTTCCCTCCCACAGTCCGAAAGATGTGCTGGTTTGGGTGCATTGGCCGTGCTAAATTGCCCCTTAGTGTCAGGAGGATTGGCAGGGTAAATGTGTGTGGGGTCACTGAAATGGGTCTTGGGATTGTGGTCGGTGCAGACCCGATGGGCCGAATGGCCTCCTTCTGTGCTGCGGTGATTCTATAATTTTTTTAAAATTGAGGGGTGGCCTTCCCAGCCTTGTCTATCCCCTTTGCCCACCTCTGGCTCTGCCCTATTGCTGCCTTGCCCCCCCCCATTCCACGGGCAACCCGCACTAACGCTCTCACTTACCTCTCCCACTCTCGGGAGAGCTCTTGGTAAGGTTTGAGCCCACACCCCTTCCCCAGTCTATCAATATCTGCCCTCCTGCTGTGACGGGGAGTCTAGCCTCCTCTGTGTAAATAGAGACACTCGCACCGGCATGTGTGTCTGCGAAACGCTGCCCTCGAACACAGAGAGAGCAGAGAAATTAATTTAGTTTCACCCTTTTGTGTAAGCTGCCACCGTGACTGTTGATTAAGTCCACCTCCCTCCCTCACCTCATCTCCCTGTTCTTAATTCCGACAGGAGAAGTGTGTTTCTGTTTTTAACTCCCATTAATTCCTCCCACTCTCCTTCGTATCTTGGCCGAGCAGCCGAGGTCGCTTCACTAATGTCTGATCTCCACGCGATAACTTCGCAAGAGTCCTCGGTGGGAACGTACAGTCGTTCTCCTCCTCCTCCTCACACGGCTTCCCCGCGTCCGGAACAAGATCGGCTCAAGATTTCCCCGGTGGATGAATCTTTTCCCCCCCCCCCCCCCATCCCTCCCCTAGCTCGGGAAACTTCCAACCCTCCCAAAGTCTCTGGGCTCTTCCGGGATAGAGAGGGGTGAGGGCCGACAGGCTGTTTTTCCCCCCCTCAGGGAACTAGGCCGCACACGGCGTCAGGCAAATGTGTCGGCCATTTTGGACTGAGGTTGGGGTGGCACGGTGCTTAACGCTGCTGCCTCACAGGGATCCGGGTTCAATTCCGGCCTCGGGTGTCTGTGTGTGGAGTTTGCACGTTCTCCCCCCTGTCTGCGTGGGTTTCCTCCGGGTGCTCCGGTTTCCTCCCACAGTCCGAAAGACGTGCTGGTTAGGGTGCATTGGCCGTGCTAAATTTTCCCTCAGTGTACCCGAACAGGAGTGTGGCGACTAGGGGATTTTCACAGTAACTTCATTGCAGTGTTAATTATTTATTTATTAGTCACAAGTAAGATTACACAACATAGGGAGGTACATGAAGTTACTGTGAAATTCCCCTAGTCGCCACACTCCGGTGCCTGTTCGGGTCAATGCACCCTAACCAGCACGTCTTTCGGACTGTGGGAGGAAACCGGAGCACCCGGAGGAAACCCACGTGGACACGGGGAGAACGTGCAGACTCCCCCAGCCTTGGGTCACTGTCTGTGTGATCGAACCCGGGTCCCTGGCGCTGTGAGGCAGCAGTGCTAACCACTGTGCCACTGTGCCGCTTAATGTAAGTCTACACGCGGCACTAATAGATAAACTTTAAACTATCTTTGGACTGTGGGAGGAAACCCACGCAGACACGGGGAGAATGTGCAGACTCCGCACAGACAGTGACCCGAGGCTGGGTATCGAACCCGGGCCCCTGGGGCCGTGAGGCAGCAGTGCTAACCCACTGTGCCACCGTGCCTAGCTGAGTTTTGTCTTGCGCGGAGCCAGCAGGAGTGTGATGGACCGAGTGGCCATCCGCCAACTGTTCCGGTGCCCGACAGGTTGCCGCGGTTACTCGTTGAGAGCTCTTGGTGACCAGTCTTGCTTTCAGCCGGCCTCTGTTCACTGCCTGGGAATCTTTCACACCCTCGTCTGCCCGGGTTTGCGTTGGGTTGGAGACAGGAGAGTGTTCCCCTGGTTGGCCTGGGCCGCAACCAAACCTCGGCTCCCTGGAGCTGATGGGTCCGTCTTGTGACACACTCATCCCAGTCACTGAGCGCAATTAAACTCGTGTCTTTCGCTGCACCAGGTCAAAGGTTGGCTTCGGGCTGCTGTCGCCAGGCAAGGCCAATCTTTAATCTGTAATTAAAGGCCTCCAGTGGGTCATTGGTTCGTGCTGAATCTGCTGAGTAATGGGTGTTACCGCTGGCAACAGATTACAAAAAACCCCCAGGGAATGAATTCCCAGTCATCCCTACTCGATGCAGCATTCCCGAGAAAATCCCCGGGACATGACCCCTCACCCCGGGAATATTCAAAACAAACCCCCTAATAAGCGACAGTGGAAACAGAAACACAGAAATTTCCAGGAGCAGGCCATTCGTCCCATTGGGTGTGTGCTAGCCAAAAAGAAAATCTATCCAGTCATTTCCCACTTTCCAGCTCTTGCTCGGCAGCTCTGTCAGTTAGGGCGCTTCAACTGCGTCTCCGAGTGTTTTTATAAACGTGATGAGGGTCCCTGCCTCTTACACCCTGCGGAAAGTGAGTTCCAGAACCGCACCCCACCCCCCCCGACCCCCTGCCGCACTGTCAGAGGGTCAGTGCTGAGGGAGTGCCGCACTGTCAGAGGGTCAGTGCTGAGGGAGTGCCGCACTGTCAGAGGGTCAGTGCTGAAGGAGTGCCGCACTGTCAGAGGGTCAGTGCTGAGTGAGTGCCGCACTGTCAGAGGGTCAGTGCTGAGGGAGTGCCGCACTGTCAGAGGGTCAGTGCTGAGGGAGTGCCGCACTGTCAGAGGGTCAGTGCTGAGGGAGTGCCGCACTGTCAGAGGGTCAGTGCTGAGGGAGTGCCGCACTGTCAGAGGGTCAGTGCTGAGGGAGTGCCGCACTGTCAGAGGGTCAGTGCTGAGGGAGTGCCGCACTGTCAGAGGGTCAGTGCTGAGGGAGTGCCGCACTGTCAGAGGGTCAGTGCTGAGGGAGTGCCGCACTGTCAGAGGGTCAGTGCTGAGGGAGTGCCGCACTGTCAGAGGGTCAGTGCTGAGGGAGTGCCGCACTGTCAGAGGGTCAGTGCTGAGGGAGTGCCGCACTGTCAGAGGGTCAGTGCTGAGGGAGTGCCGCACTGTCAGAGGGTCAGTGCTGAGGGAGTGCAGCACTGTCAGAGGGTCAGTGCTGAAGGAGTGCCGCACTGTCAGAGGGTCAGTGCTGAGGGAGTGCCGCACTGTCAGAGGGTCAGTGCTGAGGGAGTGCCGCACTGTCAGAGGGTCAGTGCTGAGGGAGTGCCGCACTGTCAGAGGGTCAGTGCTGAGGGAGTGCCGCACTGTCAGAGGGTCAGTACTGAGGGAGTGCCGCACTGTCAGAGGGTCAGTGCTGAGGGAGTGCCGCACTGTCAGAGGGTCAGTGCTGAGGGAGTGCCGCACTGTCAGAGGGTCAGTGCTGAGGGAGTGCCGCACTGTCAGAGGGTCAGTGCTGAGGGACCTGCCACTACCAGCCTCTGGGTGAAAAGAATTCTCCTCCATTCATAAGAGCTAGGAGCAGGAGTCGGCCATCCGGCCCCTCGAGCCTGCTCCGCCATTCAATAAGATCATGGCTGATCTTTTCGTGGACTCAGCTCCACTTACCCGCCCGCTCACCATAACCCTTAATTCCTTTACTGTTCAAAAATCTATCTATCCTTGCCTTAAAAACATTCAATGAGGTAGCCTCAACTGCTTCACTGGGCAGGGAATTCCCAACTAACCCTTCTCCCAATTATTTTAAATTCTTTTCACCCAGAGGTTGGTGGTGGGACAGTGCAGCTCTGACACTCTCTCACTACTGACCCTCTGACAGTGCGGCACTCCCTCAGCACTGACCCTCTGACAGTGCGGCACTCCCTCAGCACTGACCCTCTGACAGTGCGGCACTCCCTCAGCACTGACCCTCTGACAGTGCGGCACTCCCTCAGCACTGACCCTCTGACAGTGCGGCACTCCCTCAGTACTGACCCTCTGACAGTGCGGCACTCCCTCAGCACTGACCCTCTGACAGTGCGGCACTCCCTCAGCACTGACCCTCTGACAGTGCGGCACTCCCTCAGCACTGACCCTCTGACAGTGCGGCACTCCCTCAGCACTGACCCTCTGACAGTGCGGCGCTCCCTCAGCACTGACCCTCTGACAGTGCGGCGCTCCCTCAGCACTGACCCTCTGACAGTGCGGCACTCCCTCAGCACTGACCCTCTGACAGTGCGGCACTCCCTCAGCACTGACCCTCTGACAGTGCGGCACTCCCTCAGCACTGACCCTCTGACAGTGCGGCGCTCCCTCAGCACTGACCCTCTGACAGTGCGGCGCTCCCTCAGCACTGACCCTCTGACAGTGCGGCGCTCCCTCAGCACTGACCCTCTGACAGTGCGGCACTCCCTCAGCACTGACCCTCTGACGGCGCGGCACTCCCTCAGTACTGACCCTCTGACGGCGCGGCACTCCCTCAGCACTGCACTGGGATGTGGCAGCCTTAAGTTTTGTACATGAATGTCTGGAGTGGGATTTGAACCTGGAATTGTGTGACTGCCGGGTTGAGTGGGAGAGTGGGCTGTCAAGATTACATTGGCATTGAGCTGGCACCCATGTTAATCGAACCAGTGGCACTCTCCATCCTCCCGTGAGGGCCTCTGGGCACAGATCCTGTGCGGGTACAGGACAGAGCGGGAACGTACTTCTAAACAGATAGGAAAAGCCTAAAGAAATGGACAGCCATCTCCTTCCTGTCAGAGAGTTTATCCAATTAAACCCTTTCTTACCCAGAGGGTGGTGAGGATCTGGAATGCGCTGCGTGGGAGGGTGGTGGAGGTGGGGTGCCTCACATCCTTTAAAAAGTACCTGGATGAGCACTTAGCACATCATAACATTCAGGGCTATGGACCAAGTGCTGGTAAAGTGGGTGGCACAGTGGTTAGCGCTGCTGCCTCACAGCGCCAGGGACCCGGGTTCGATTCCCGGCTCGGGTCACTGTCTGTGTGGAGTCTGCACATTCTCCCCGTGTCTGTGTGGGTTTCCTCCGGGTGCTCCGGTTTCGTCCCACAGTCTGAAAGATGTGTGGGTTAGGTGGATTGGCCGTGCTAAATTGACATCGTTATGATGTGGAGATGCCGGCGTTGGACTGGGGTGGGGCACAGTAAGAAGTCTCACAACACCAGGTTAAAGTCCAACAGGTTTATTTGGTGGCAATGGCTTTCGGAGCGCTGCTCCTTCATCAGGTGAGTGATGAAGGAGCAGCGTTCCGAAAGCTCGTGATTCCAAATAAACCTGTTGGACTTTAACCTGGTGTTGTGAGACTTCTTACTTGACCCCTAGTGTCAGGGGAATTAGCAGGTAAATGTTTGGGATTACGGGATTGGGGTGGGATTGTGGCCAGTACAGACTCATTGGGTTGAATGGCCTCTCTCTGCACTGTAGGGATTCTATGATTCCAAATGGGGTTAGGTAGGAGGCCAGGTATTTCTCGCGGGTCGGTGTAGACTCGATGGGCCCAACGGCCTCTTCTGCGTTCCATGATTTAATCCGGAATATCTAACGTCGGTCGGTTTGTTCTGCTTGTTTTCCGCAGGGATGGCCCCGGGGCAGTTATATACCTACCCAGCCCGGTGCTGGCGGAAGAAGAGACGCCTAAATATCCTGGAGGACCCAAGGCTAAGACCCTGTGAAATCAAACTTGGTAAAAGAGGTTTTTTTTCTCTCTTTGTCACTATTTGATCTCTCCCCTAATCCGGGAGGGAGGGGGAAATGATTGGACTTGAAGCATCCATTTTGAAAATATATGTTGCCCTGACAGAGAATGAGGTGGCCAACCCTCCAAGGATTGGCCGGGAGTTTCCAGGGTCGAAGGTCAATCTCCAGGACACTGCTGTGACCGACCCCCTGGGGAAATTGAGATTTAAGGAATCAGAGGGTCAGAATGCGAGGGAGAGGGCAATAATACCCTCTTGTCTGGGATCAAATCATAAGAGTAACCAATTGGCCACCTTTTCCCAAGTCTTGAGCTGGAGAGGGTGAAGGAGCAAGAGACGGGATTAATGGGAAAGGGGAATGGGTTGGAATGGTTCAGAGAGAGAGAGAGAGTTCCAGGGCGGCACGGTAGCACAGTGGTTAGCACTGCTGCCTCACAACGCCAGGGACCCGGGTTCGATTCCCGGCTTGGGTCACTGTCTGTGCGGAGTCTGCACATTCTCCCCGTGTCTGCGTGGGTTTCCTCCGGGTGCTCCGGTTTCCTTCCACAGTCCGAAGATGTGTTGGTTAGGGTGCATTGGCCGTGCTAAATTGCCCCTTAGTGTCCAAAGATGTGTAGGTTAGGTGGATTGGCCATGCTAAATTGCCCCTTAGTGTCCAAAGATGTGTAGGTTAGGTGGATTGGCCATGCTAACTTGCCCCTTAGTGTCCAACGATGTGCGGGTTTGGTGGATTAACCATGGAAAATGTGTGGGGTATAGGCATAGAGAGAAGGCCTGGGTAAGTTACTCTGTCAGAGAGTCGGTGCAGACTCGAGGGGCTGAATGGCCTCTTCTGCAGTGGAAGGATTTTATCAGTGTGTGTCAAGCCTTCTGTTTGATGCTTCCACCAATGGGCAGTACGGTGGCACAGTGGTTAGCACTGCCGCCTCACAGCGCCAGGGACCCGGGTTCGATTCCCGGCCTCAGGTCACTGTCTGTGTGGAGTATGCACATTCTCCCCGTGTCTGCGTGGGTTTCCTCCGGGTGCTCCGGTTTCCTCCCACAGACCAAAGATGTGCGGGTTAGGTTGATTGGCCATGCTAAATTGACCCTTAGTGTCAGGGGGATTAGCAGGGTAAATATGTGGGGTTACGGGACTGGGGCCTGGGTGGGATTGTGGTCGATGCAGACTCGATGGGCCGAATGGCCTCCTTCTGCGCTGCAGGGATTCGATGATTCTCACCAATGTGCCACCCCATTGTTGGAATGATCGAGAATGAGAGGGCACGGGTTTAAGATAGGTTTAAGATAATTGTCCAAGGAAGCAATGGGGATACGTGGAGAAACCTTCTCCCGCAGCGAGTGGTTAGGATCTGGAATGTGCTGCTCGAGTGAGTGGTAGAGGCAGATTCGATCGGGAAGGAATTGGATTCTTTTCTGGAAAGGAGGAATGTGCAGGGTTACGGGAGAAGGCGGGGGAGGGAGAGGAGGGGTGAATTGCTCCTTCAGAGAGCCAGCACTGACACAACGGGCCGAACGGCCTCCTTCTGTGCTGTGGGCAACTCGTGACCACAGAGGGGGGCGGCTGAGGTGAAACTGTTTAACCTGTTCAAGGGGAAACTGGATAGATGCAGTAGGGGGAAAGGAATGTGCAGGGTGGGCGAGTGAAGCATAAACCCCCAGTATGGACCCGTTGGGCCGAATGGCCTGCGCTGGAAAATCCGCGCGAGGCAGGTGCTGTTACCTTTAAGATCCTCCAGCTCTCACACAGGAGAGTTAACAGGAGCAAAGTGGATTAGTGGGATTCATTGACGAATCCATCTGATTGATGAACCATCTAATCTGCGGATCAGTGTGTTAGTTGCTAATTGATCAGGTTCTCCTGCTCAGTCTGAAACCCAGCCTGCTATCACAATTGGCCAATTGTCACCCATTTAAGAGTCACTGATTGGCCCTAATTAATTCCCCGGCGCCTCCTCGGGGACCGACCATTAGCCGATCAGTCATTTAATTAATGGGCAGTGAATTAGCGCCTGCCTGTCTCTGAGTGACTGGGTGTTCAGAGTTCACGCTTAAAGGTGAGGCAGCCAGCACTGCAGGTCCACAGAGAGCTCCCGGCAATCAGCAGCACAGTGCGGAATTCACCCAATCATAGAATCCCCACAGTGCAGAAGGAGGCCATTCGGCCCATCGAATCTGCACCGTCCACAATCCCACCCAGGCCCTATCCCCGTAACCCCATATATTTACCCTAGCTAGTCCCCCTGACACTAAGGGGCAATTTAGCATGGCCAATCCACCTAACCCGCACATAGACCATAAGAGCAGAATTAGGCCACTCGGCCCATCGAGTCTGCTCCGCCATTCAATCATGGCTGATATTTTTCTCATCCCCATTCTCCTGCCTTTTCCCCATAACCCCTGATCCCCTTATTAATCAAGAACCTATCTATCTCTGTCTTAAAGACACTCAATGACCTGGCCTCCACAGCCTTCTGCGGCAAAGAGTTCCACAGATTCACCACTCTCTGGCTGAAGAAATTCCTCCTCATCTCTGTTTTAAAGGATCGTCCCTTTAGCCTGAGGTTGTGCCTCAGGCAGAAGGAGCCCATTCGGCCCATCGGGTCTGCACTGACTCTCTGACAGAGAGTCCACCTAACCTGCACATCTTTGGACACTAAGGGGCAGTTTAGCATGGCCAATCCACCGAACCTGCACATCTTTGGACACTAAGGGGCAATTTAGCACGGCCAATCCACCTAACCTGCACATCTTTGGACTGTGGGAGGAAACCACGCAGACACGGGGAGAATGTGCAAACTCCAAACAGATAGTGACCCGAGGCCGGAATCGAACCCGGGTCCCTGGCGCTGTGAGGCAGCAGTGCTAACCACTGTGCTACCGTGCCGTGCAGAAATAGCCCAGTAAGCCACTCAGTTACTAAGGACGGGGAATGAATGCTGGTTTCCAGCAATTTATGCATCCTGTGAATTAATTTATTTTAAAAGCCCCTCGGGCCTGCTCCACTATTCAATTAGACCAGAATGCACGTCAATAATACAGAGACAAAAATCAGGGGATGTTCCAGAGGTCTGAATTACAGGATTGGTGAGATCCACAGTGGCACAGTGGGTTAGCACTGCTGCCTCACAGCGCCAGGGACCTGGGTTCGATTCCAGTCTCGGGTCACTGTCTGTGCGGAGTCTGCACGTTCTCCCCATGTCTGCGTGGGTTTCCTCCGGGTGCTCCGGTTTCCTCCCACAGCCCAAAGGTGTGTAGGTTAGGTGGATTGGCTGTGCTAAATTGCCCCTTAATGTCCAAAGATGTGTAGGTTAGGTGGATTGGCCATGCTAAATTGCCCCTTAGTGTCCAAAGATGTGTAGGTTAGGTGGATTGGCCATGCTAAATTGCCCCTTAGTGTCCAAAGATGTGTAGGTTAGGTGGATTGGCCTTGCTAAATTGCCCCTTAATGTCCAAAGATGTGTAGGTTAAGTGGATTGGCCATGCTAAATTGCCCCTTAGTGTCCAAAGATGTGTAGGTTAAGTGGATTGGCCATGCTAAATTGCCCCTTAGTGTCCAAAGATGTGCAGGTTGGGTGGATTGGCCATGCTAAATTGCCCCTTAATGTCCAAAGATGTGCAGGTTAGGTGGATTGGCCATGCTAAATTGCCCCTTAATGTCCAAAGATGTGTAGGTTAAGTGGATTGGCCATGCTAAATTGCCCCTTAGTGTCCAAAGATGTGCAGGTTAGGGGGATTAGTGGGGTAAATACGTGAGGTTACAGGTTAGGGTCTGCATGGGATGCTCTGTCAGAAAGTCGGTGCAGAACCGATGGGCCGAATGGGCTCCTTCTGCACTGTAAGGATTCAATGATTCTATAATTTCAGAGGGCAGTTGAGAGTCAACCACATTGCTGTGGCTCTGGAGTCACATGTAGGCCAGACCGGGTAAGGACGGCAGATTTCCTTCCCTAAAGGAACATTAGTGAACCAGATGGGTTTTTCTGACAATCCCACAATTCCATGCTCACCGTTACTGAGGTTAGCTTTCAATTCTGGCTTTATTTATCTCATTAGATTTACATTCCTCAGGTGCCGAGGTGGGATTTGAACTTGTGTTTTGGGATAAGTAGTCCAGGATTGTTAGTCCCGTAACATAAACCCCTAACCTGTCGGAGCCTATCACCCGCTCTCATTCCTCATGACCTTGGGATAACTTACGGGATAGGTTCATGAACTTGGCAATGGCCTTGTGGTATTATTGCTGGACTATTCATCCAGAAACTCAGCTAATGTTCTGGGGACCCGGGTTCGAATCCCACCACGGCAGATGGTGGAATTTGAATTCAAATTTTAAAAAAAATCTGTAATTAAAAATCTACCAGAATCATAGAATCCTTGTAGTGTAGAAGGAAGCCATTCGGCCCATCGAGCCTACACCTATCCCAGCCAGGCCCTATTCCTGTCACCCCACGTATTTACCCTCCTAATCCCCCGACACTAAGAGTCAATTTAGCGTGCCCAAACTACCTGACCCGCACTTTGAACGGTGGGAGGAAACCGGAGCACCCTGAGGAAACCCATGCAGACACGGGGAGAATGTGCAAACTCCGCACAGACAGTGACCCGAGGCCGGGAATCGAACCCACGTCCCTGGAGCTGTGACCATGAAACTGATGACCATGAAACCATTGTCGGAAAAACCCATCTGGTTCACTACTGTCCCTTTAGGGAAGGAAATCTGCCGTCCTTACCCGGTCTGGCCTACATGTGACTCCAGACCCACGGCAATGTGGTTGATTCTCAACTGCTCTCCAAGGGCGGCTAGGGATGGGCAATAAATACTGGCCCAGCCGGCGACGCCAATGTCCCACGAGTGAATTAAAGAAAAGCCTTGTTTCCATGGTGATTTCCATGGTTATGGCCAATCAGTGACACCAGAAAGTTGGGAGCAGGTCAAGGGGTCTTTGCCATGGCGACCAATGCTTTCTTTTCCTGTTGTCTTTCCTCAGATACCGAGGTAGCCTTGAAGAAGGAGGGGTTGTTACCCGAGGGACCGGCGTTGGAAGCTCTCCTCTGCGCAGAGGCTGTGGAGAAAAAGACCGAGACAAAAGATGAGGAGAGCATCAGCGAATGTCAGGTAGGCGCCTAAATATCGGGGCGGGTGATTGGTGAATTGACAACCTTGGCTGTCAGGTATCATCCAATCGGATGAAGGCGTGTCTGCTCACTTTACGATTGGCCACGGGGGGGGTGGTTGCCTGGGGACGATTGACGCATCATTTGACCAATGGTAGGAGAGGGGTCGAGAGGAGAATGATCCCAGGAATGCAAAGCTTGACAGATGAGGAGCGTTTGAGGACTCTGGGTCTGTATTCGATGGAGTTTAGAAGGATGAGGGGGGATCTCAGTGAAACTTACAGAATACTGAAAGGCCTGGATAGAGTGGACATGGGGAAGATGTTTCCATTAGTCGGAGAGACTCGGATCCGAGGGCACAGCCTCAGAGTAAAGGGACGGCCCTTTAGAACCGAGATGAGGAGGAATTTCTTCAGCCAGAGGGTGGTGAATCTGTGGAATTCATTGCCACAGAGGCGGCCGGGTCATTGAGTGTATTTAAGACAGAGATAGATAGGTTCTTGATTGGTAAGGGGGGTCAAAGGTTACAGGGAAAAGGCGGGAGAATGGGGTTGAGAAACTTATCAACCATGATCGAATGGCGGAGTAGTCTCAATGGGCCAAATGGCCTAATTCTGCTCCTACTCTTACGATGCAGAAGTTTATCCCCCTTTGAGAAGCCCCGCCTAATCCCCCAAGAGGAATGCCTCCCTTTGTAATCTGTTTGGGGAGGTGTGAACTATCCTTCATTCATGTTTAGCGGTTCATTAACAGAAAGACCCGACACTCACTCTCAGTGGACAATTAACAAGTTATTAGTTAAACCAATCGGGAACTTTAACTAAGCAAGTAACATACCAATAAAAGTAAGGTACTGCTGGAATGCTGTTCAAATAAATACAAGGAACATTCATTCCCCCCCAAAAAATAATTTAGTCACTCTCAAAAAATATACAACCAGGTTTTGTAGCTTTGGAAAACTTTTGGAGTTCTTCTGTTGATTCCGCTGAGTGTAAGCTTTTTCTGAGTTGGTGTCCTTTTGTTAGATGGAGAGTTATTTTAAGCTGGCAGGAAGATACTTTTTCCCTCTCTAGGTGTTGAGAGGTGGCAGATCTTCAGTTAAATTGTAGGCAGGCAGTTGAGTTCCTCTTGATGACCTATCAAATTTCCTACACCAGGATTGGTCTGATGTTGTCAACAGCAGCAAACTCAAATTTGATAGGTTCCTGAGAGCTGAGTCTCTTCTTTAAACTGATAGGCTGTCAAAATTCAAAAGCCTGTTACCAAGGCAACCCTGATGCTCGGCCCTCATTAAAAAATGTTGCAATCTGTGTACCCTGTGTTTTTAAACGTCCAAGCACTGACACAGAACCAGCCCTTAAAGGGGCCACACTTCACAAACTCAACTTCGCAACATTACAATTCCTGGTCTTGTGGGCTGGTTGGTCTGAGCTGGGGGTGGGGTGCGGGGTAGGGGGGGTCGTGTCATGTGATGGTGCTCCCAGGAATTCATCCAATCAGAGATGGCCCCTCTGACTGTTGACAATAATCTCAAGCCCGTGTGTTTTTTTTTGCAGAGGATTTTGGCGAGTGATTTTCCTCATGAAGTCGAGGCGGAGGACTTGGAGGAAGATGCCCCAAAACGGAAAAATAAAACCAAAGGAAGAGTAAGTGTTATTTTAATAAAAATATCCAACAGTCTGCGCAACAGTCCAACAGTCAGATTTTTGAATAGAGTCATAGAGGTTTACAGCACGGAAACAGGCCCTTCGGCCCAACTTGTCCATGCCGCCCTTTTTTTTAAACCCCTAAGCTAGCCCCAATTGCCCACATTTGGCCCATATCCCTCTCTACCCATCTTACCCATGTAACTGTCTAAATGCTTTTTAAAAGACAAAATTGTACCCGCCTCTACTACTACCTCTGGCAGCTTGTTCCAGACACTCACCCTCTGTGTGAAAAAATTGCCCCTCTGGACCCTTTTGTATCTCTCCCCTCTCACCTTAAACCTATGCCCTCTAGTTTTAGACTCCCCTACCTTTGGGAAAAGATGTTGGCTATCTAGCTGATCTGTGCCCCTCATTATTTTATAGACCTCTATAAGGTCACCCCTCAGCCTCCTACGCTCCAGAGAAAAAAGTCCCAGTCTATCCAGCCTCTCCTTACAACTCAATCCATCAAGTCCCGGTAGCATCCTGGTAAATCTTTTCTGCACTCTTTCTAGTTTAATAATATCCTTTCTATCATACCTGAATGGACCTATCTCACAATAAGTTGATCTTTCTCTACACTCTAGCTATGACTGTAACACTACATTCTGCACTCTCTCCTTTCCTTCTCTATGAATGGTATGCTTTGTCTGTATAGCGCACAAGAAACAACACTTTTCACTGCATGTTAAATACATGTGACAATAATAAATCAAATTAAAATCAGTGGCTGCATTTTGGGAAGGGTTTATTTTTATTATTATTTATTGGTAAGTAGGCTTACATTAACACTGCAATGAAGTTACTGTGAAAATCCCCCTAGTCGCCACACTCCTGTTCGGGTACACTGAGGGAGAATTTAGCACGGTCAATGCACCCTAACCAGCACGTCTTTTGGACTGTGGGAGGAAACCGGAGGAAACCCACGCAGACACGGGGAGAACGTGCAAATTCCACACAGACAGTGACCTGAGCCGGGAATCGAACCCGGGTCCCTGGCGCTGTGAGGCAGCAGCGCAAACCACTGGGCAGTCCTGTTAACATGGGGTTAAAAAAAAAAATCACAGGTATTGTTTAGTTTAAATTTATTTATTCACTGTCACATGTAGGCTTACGCTAACACTGTAATGGGGATAGGACCTGGGTAAGGCGCTCTTTCAGAGAATCAGTGCAGACCCAATGGGCCGAATGGCCGCCTTCTGCACTGTAGGGATTCTATGATATTTCTCAGACGCAGGAAGCCATTCGGCCCTTCGAGCCTGCTGTGCCATTCATTATGATCGCAGCTGATCATCCAACTCAACCTTTAACTGCTTCTTGAAAACATATAGGGCGGGATTTTCCAGCCACGCTTGCCCCAAGACTGGAAAATCCTGCCTGAGGTCAACGGGCCGTTGCATGCCCCGTGTCCCACCCACTACGATTCCTGTGGCAGGCGGGACAGTAAAATTCTGTCCACAACGTTTTGGCCTCAACTACTTTCTGTGGGAGTGAATTCCACACATTCACCACCCTCTGGGTGAAGAAATTTCTCCTCCCCTCAGTTCTAAACCGTCTACCCTAAATCCTCAGACTGTGACCCCTGGTTCTGGATTCCCCCACCGTCGGGAACATCCTCCCTGCATCTACCCTGTCTAGTCCTGTTAGAATTTTATAACTCTCTATGAGATCCCCTTCATTCTTCTGAACCACTGAGACTTGATGGATTGGGTTATAAGGAGAGGCTGGATAGACTGGGACGTTTTTCCCTGGAGAGTAGGAGGCTGAGGGGTGATCTTATAGAGGTCTATAAAATAATGAGGGGCACAGATCAGCTATCATAGAATATCATAGAAACCCTACAGTGCAGAAGGAGGCCATTCGGCCCATCGAGTCTGCACCGACCACAATCCCACCCAGGCCCTACCCCCACATATTTACCCGCTAATCCACGCATCTCAGAACTCTAAGGGGCAATTTTTAACCTGGCCAATCAACCTAACCCGCACATCTTTGGACTGTGGGAGGAAACCGGAGCACCCGGAGGAAACCCACGCAGACACGAGGAGAATGTGCAAACTCCACACAGACAGTGACCCGAGCCGGGAATCGAACCCGGGACCCTGGAGCTGTGAAGCAGCAGTGCTAACCCACTGTGCTACCGTGCCGGTACATTTTTGGATAGTCAATATCTTTTCCCAAAGATAGGGGAATCTAAAACTAGAGGGGATAGGTTTAAGGTGAGAGGGGAGGGATACAAAAGGGTCCAGAGGGGCAATTCTTTCACACAGAGGGTGGTGAGTGTCTGGAACGAGCTGCCAGAGGCAGTAGTAGAGGCGGGTACAATTAAAAAGCATTTGGACAGTTACATGGGTAAGATGGGTGTAGAGGGATATGGGCCAAACGCGGGCAATTGGGATTAGCTTGGTGGTTAAAAACTGGGCGGCATGGACAAGTTGGGCCGAAGGGCCTGTTTCCATGCTGTAAACCTCTACGACCTTATGACTTCACTCCGGCGAATGCAATCCGAATGGACTCAGTCATGATGTTGAGGGAACTCTGACCCTTTTGACTCTCTCTTCCAGACTTGCGGCATTGGAGGGATGCGAAAGAGACAAGAGCCAACATCCTTGGAAGACCGTGACAAGCCGTATGTCTGCGACAGTAAGTACATTCCTTCATTAGAGGGTGTGGAACCACTAAAATCACCCTCCCAAAGACAGAAACCCTGCCGTGCTTTACCATCAAGACAGTACATTTTCGGAATGAATGAATGAATGAATTTTATTTATTAGTGTCACAAGCAGGCTTACATTAACACTGCAATGAAGTTACTGTGAAAATCCCCTAGTCGCCACACTCCGGCGCCTGTTCGGGTACACTGAGGGAGAACTTAGCATGGCCAATCCAACCTAACCAGCACATCTTTCGGACTGTGGGAGGAAACCGGAGCACCCGGAGGAAACCCACACAGGAGAACGTGCAAACTCCACACAGACAGTGACCCAAGCCGGGAATCGAACCGGGATCCCTGGCGCTGTGAGGCAGCAGTGCTAACCCACTGTGCCACCAGACAGGATTATCCAGTTGAACCCGCATTGAGACCAGAAATCCCTGCCTGAGGTCAGCGGACTGTTAAATGGCCCGTCAAATTCTCCAGCCCATTTACGACGATTCCCAAGGTGGTGGGATCGGAAAGTTTACCCTGTACTCTGTTGTGGTGTAGGAAACATAGCAAGATCCCAACCCCCTCCCCACAGGACAGTGCGACATTCTCAGCACTGACCCTCTGACAGTGCGGCATTCTCAGTACTGACCCTCTGACAGTACATCACTCCCTCAGTACTGACCCTCTGACAGTGCATCACTCCCTCAGTACTGACCCTCTGACAGTGCGGCACCCCCTCCGGCACCCCCTCAGCACTGACCCTCTGACAGTGCGGCACCCCCTCAGCACTGACCCTCTGACAGTGCGGCACTCCCTCAGCACTGACCCTCTGACAGTGCGGCACTCCCTCAGCACTGACCCTCTGACAGTGCGGCACTCCCTCAGCACTGACCCTCTGACAGTGCGGCACTCCCTCAGCACTGACCCTCTGACAGTGCGGCACTCCCTCAGCACTGACCCTCTGACAGTGCGGCACTCCCTCAGTACTGACCCTCTGACGGTGCGGCACTCCCTCAGCACTGACCCTCTGACAGTGCGGCACCCCCTCAGTACTGACCCTCTGACAGTGTGGCACTCTCTCAGTACTGACCCTCTGACAGTGTGGCACTCTCTCAGTACTGACACTCTGACAGTGCGGCACTCCCTCAGCACTGACCCTCTGACAGTGCGGCACTCCCTCAGTACTGACCCTCTGACAGTGCGGCACTCCCTCAGCACTG
>NW_027593577.1:22500-29903 GCF_964213995.1 Mustelus asterias
TTGCGCTCTCTTGCGCTCTCCCGCGCTCTCCTGCGCTCTCCCGTGCTCTCCCGTGCTCTCCCGTGCTCTCTTGCGCTCTCTTGCGCTCTCTTGCGCTCTCTTGCGCTCTCTTGCGCTCTCCCATGCTCTCTTGCGCTCTCCCGTGCTCTCCCGTGCTCTCCCGTGCTCTCTTGCGCTCTCCCGTGCTCTCTTGCGCTCTCCCGTGCTCTCCCGTGCTCTCCCGTGCTCTCCCGTGCTCTCTTGCGCTCTCCCGTGCTCTCCCGTGCTCTCCCGTGCTCCCTCGTGCTCCCTCGCGCTCTCCCCCGCTCTCTCCCCCGCTCCCTCCCCCGCTCCCTCCCCCGCTCCCTCCCCCGCTCCCTCCCCCGCTCCCTCCCCCGCTCCCTCCCCCGCTCCCTCCCCCGCTCCCTCCCCCGCTCCCTCCCCCGCTCCCTCCCCCGCTCCCTCCCCCGCTCCCTCCCCCGCTCCCTCCCCCGCTCCCTCCCCCGCTCCCTCCCCCGCTCCCTCCCCCGCTCCCTCCCCCGCTCCCTCCCCCGCTCCCTCCCCCGCTCCCTCCCCCGCTCCCTCCCCCGCTCCCTCCCCCGCTCCCTCCCCCGCTCCCTCCCCCGCTCCCTCCCCCGCTCCCTCCCCCGCTCCCTCCCCCGCTCCCTCTCGCTCCCTCTCGCTCTCTCTCGCTCTCTCTCGCTCTCTCTCGCTCTCTCTCGCGCTCTCGCGCTCTCGCTCTCTCTCGCGCTCTCGCTCTATCTCTCGCGCTCTCGCTCTCTCTCTCGCGCTCTCGCTCTCTCTCTCGCGCTCTCGCTCTCTCTCCGCGCTCTCGCTCTCTCTCTCGCGCTCTCGCTCTCTCTCTCGCGCTCTCGCTCTCTCTCTCGCGCTCTCGCTCTCTCTCTCGCGCTCTCGCTCTCTCTCTCGCGCTCTCGCTCCCTCTCTCGCGCTTGCGCTCTCTCGATCTCTCCCTCTCGCGCTCTCTCGCGCTCTCTCGCTCTCTCGCGCTCTCTCGCGCTCTCTCGCGCTCTCTCGCGCTCTCTCGCGCTCTCTCGTGCTCTCTCGGGCGCTTTCTCTCGCGCTCTCTCTCTCGCGCGCTCTCTCGTGCTTGTCGCTCTCTCTCGCTCCCTCGCGTTCTCTCACGCTCTCTCGCTCTCTCTCGCTCTCTCTCGCTCTCTCGCGCTCTCTCGCGCTCTCTCGCGCTCTCTCGCGCTCTCTCGCGCTCTCTCGCGCTCTCTCTCGCTCTCTCTCTCGCTCTCTCTCTCGCTCTCTCTCTCGCTCTCTCTCTCGCTCTCTCTCGCTCTCTGTCTCGCTCACTGTCTCGCTCTCTGTCTCGCGCTCTGTCTCGCGCTCTCTCGCGCTCTCTCGCGCTCTCTCGCGCTCTCTCTCGCGCTCTCTCTCGCGCGCTCTCTCGCGCTCTCTCTCGCGCGCTCTCTCGCGCTCTCTCGCGCTCTCTCGCGCTCTCTCTCGCGCTCTCGCTCTCTCTCTCGCGCTCTCGCTCCCTCTCTCGCGCTTGCGCTCTCTCGATCTCTCCCTCTCGCGCTCTCTCGCGCTCTCTCGCTCTCTCTCGCTCTCTCGCGCTCTCTCGCTCTCTCGCGCTCTCTCGCGCTCTCTCGCGCTCTCTCGCGCTCTCTCGTGCTCTCTCGGGCGCTTTCTCTCGCGCTCTCTCTCTCGCGCGCTCTCTCGTGCTCTCTCTCGCTCTCTGTCGCTCTCTCTCGCTCCCTCGCGTTCTCTCACGCTCTCTCGTGCTCTCTTGCGCTCTCTCGCGCTCTCTCGCGCTCTCTCGCTCTCTCTCGCTCTCTCTCGCTCTCTCGCGCTCTCTCGCGCTCTCTCGCGCTCTCTCGCGCTCTCTCGCGCTCTCTCTCGCTCTCTCTCTCGCTCTCTCTCTCGCTCTCTCTCTCGCTCTCTCTCGCTCTCTGTCTCGCTCACTGTCTCGCTCACTGTCTCGCTCTCTGTCTCGCGCTCTGTCTCGCGCTCTCTCGCGCTCTCTCGCGCTCTCTCGCGCTCTCTCGCGCTCTCTCTCGCGCTCTCTCTCGCGCGCTCTCTCGCGCTCTCTCTCGCGCGCTCTCTCGCGCTCTCTCGCGCTCTCTCGCGCTCTCTCTCGCGCTCTCTCTCGCGCTCTCTCGCGCGTTCTCTCGCTCTCTCTCTCGCTCTCTCTCTCGCGCTCTCTCTCGCGCTCTCTCGCGCTCTCTCGCGCTCTCCCTCGCGCTCTCCCTCGCGCTCTCCCTCGCGCTCTCCCTCGCGCTCTCCCTCGCGCTCTCCCTCGCGCTCTCCCTCGCGCTCTCCCTCGCGCTCTCTCCCTCGCGGTCTCTCGCGCTCTCCCTCGCGCTCTCCCTCGCGCTCTCCCTCGCGCTCTCCCTCGCGCTCTCTCTCGCGCTCTCCCTCGCGCTCTCTCCCTCGCGCTCTCTCCCTCGCGCTCTCTCCCTCGCGCTCTCTCCCTCGCGCTCTCCCTCGCGCTCTCCCTCGCGCTCTCCCTCGCGCTCTCCCTCGTGCTCTCTATCGCGCTCTCCCTCGCTCTCTCCCTCGCTCTCTCCCTCGCTCTCTCCCTCGCGCTCTCCCTCGCGCTCTCCTCGCGCTCTCCCTCGCGCTCTCTCCCTTGCGCTCTCTCCCTTGCGCTCTCTCCCTTGCGCTCTCTCCCTCGCGCTCTCTCCCTCGCGCTCTCTCCCTCGCGCTCTCTCCCTCGCGCTCTCTCCCTCGCGCTCTCTCCCTCGCGCTCTCTCCCTCGCGCTCTCTCCCTCGCGCTCTCTCCCTCGCGCTCTCTCCCTCGCGCTCTCTCCCTCGCGCTCTCTCCCTCGCGCTCTCTCCCTCGCGCTCTCTCCCTCGCGCTCTCTCCCTCGCGCTCTCTCCCTCGCGCTCTCTCCCTCGCGCTCTCTCCCTCGCGCTCTCTCCCTCGCGCTCTCTCCCTCGCGCTCTCTCCCTCGCGCTCTCTCCCTCGCGCTCTCTCCCTCGCCTCTCCTCCCTCGCGCTCTCTCCCTCGCGCTCTCTCCCCTCGCGCTCTCTCCCTCGCGCTCTCTCCCTCGCGCTCTCTCCCTCGCGCTCTCTCCCTCGCGCTCTCTCCCTCGCGCTCTCTCCCTCGCGCTCTCTCCCTCGCGCTCTCTCCCTCGCGCTCTCTCCCTCGCGCTCGCTCCCTCGCGCTCGCTCTCCCTCGCGCTCTCTCCCTCGCGCTCTCTCCCTCGCGCTCTCTCCCTCGCGCTCTCTCCCTCGCGCTCTCTCCCTCGCGCTCTCTCCCTCGCGCTCTCTCCCTCGCGCTCTCTCCCTCGCGCTCTCTCCCTCGCGCTCTCTCCCTCGCGCTCTCTCCCTCGCGCTCTCTCCCTCGCGCTCTCTCCCTCGCGCTCTCTCCCTCGCGCTCTCTCCCTCGCGCTCTCTCCCTCGCGCTCTCTCCCTCGCGCTCTCTCCCTCGCGCTCTCTCCCTCGCGCTCTCTCCCTCGCGCTCTCTCCCTCGCGCTCTCTCCCTCGCGCTCTCTCCTCGCGCTCTCTCCCTCGCGCTCTCTCCCTCGCGCTCTCTCCCTCGCGCTCTCTCCCTCGCGCTCTCTCCCTCGCGCTCTCTCCCTCGCGCTCTCTCCCTCGCGCTCTCTCCCCTCGCGCTCTCTCCCTCGCGCTCTCCTCGCGCTCTCTCCCTCGCGCTCTCTCCCTCGCGCTCTCTCCCTCGCGCTCTCTCCCTCGCGCTCTCTCCCTCGCGCTCTCTCCCTCGCGCTCTCTCCCCTCGCGCTCTCTCCCTCGCGCTCTCTCCCTCGCGCTCTCTCCCTCGCGCTCTCTCCCTCGCGCTCTCTCCCTCGCGCTCTCTCCCTCGCGCTCTCTCCCTCGCGCTCTCTCCCTCGCGCTCTCTCCCTCGCGCTCTCTCCCTCGCGCTCTCTCCCTCGCGCTCTCTCCCTCGCGCTCTCTCCCTCGCGCTCTCTCCCTCGCGCTCTCTCCCTCGCGCTCTCTCCCTCGCGCTCTCTCCCTCGCGCTCTCTCCCCGCGCTCTCCCTTGCGCTCTCCCTTGCGCTCTCCCTTGCGCTCTCCCTCGCGCTCTCCCTCGCGCTCTCCCTCGCGCTCTCTCCCTCGCGCTCTCTCCCTCGCGCTCTCTCCCTCGCGCTCTCTCCCTCGCGCTCTCCCTCGCGCTCTCCCTCGCGCTCTCCCTCGCGCTCTCCCTTGCGCTCTCCCTTGCGCTCTCCCTCGCGCTCTCCCTCGCGCTCTCTCCCTCGCGCTCTCTCCCTCGCGCTCTCTCCCTCGCGCTCTCCCTCGCACTCTCCCTCGCACTCTCCCTCGCGCTCTCTCCCTCGCGCTCTCTCCCTCGCGCTCTCTCCCTCGCGCTCTCTCCCTCGCGCTCTCTCCCTCGCGCTCTCCCTCGCGCTCTCTCTCGCTCTCTCTCTCCCTCGCGCTCTCCCTCGCGCTCTCCCTCGCGCTCTCTCTCGCGCTCTCTCTCGCGCTCTCTCTCGCGCTCTCTCTCTCCCTCGCGCTCTCTCTCTCCCTCGCGCTCTCTCTCTCCCTCGCGCTCTCTCTCTCCCTCGCGCTCTCTCCCTCGTGCTCTCCCTCGCGCTCTCTCTCGCGCTCTCTCCCTCGCGCTCTCTCCCTCGCGCTCTCCCTCGCGCTCTCCCTCGCGCTCTCCCTCACGCTCTCTCCCTCGCGCTCTCTCCCTCGCGCTCTCCCTCGCGCTCTCCCTCGCGCTCTCCCTCGCGCTCTCTCCCTCGCGCTCTCCCTTGCGCTCTCCCTTGCGCTCTCCCTTGCGCTCTCCCTTGCGCTCTCCCTCGCGCTCTCCCTCGCGCTCTCCCTCGCGCTCTCTCCCTCGCGCTCTCTCCCTCGCGCTCTCTCCTCGCGCTCTCTCCCTCGCGCTCTCCCTCGCGCTCTCCCTCGCGCTCTCCCTCGCGCTCTCCCTTGCGCTCTCCCTTGCGCTCTCCCTCGCGCTCTCCCTCGCGCTCTCTCCCCTCGCGCTCTCTCCCTCGCGCTCTCTCCCTCGCGCTCTCCCTCGCACTCTCCCTCGCACTCTCCCTCGCGCTCTCTCCCTCGCGCTCTCTCCCTCGCGCTCTCTCCCTCGCGCTCTCTCCCTCGCGCTCTCTCCCTCGCGCTCTCCCTCGCGCTCTCTCTCGCTCTCTCTCTCCCTCGCGCTCTCCCTCGCGCTCTCCCTCGCGCTCTCTCTCGCGCTCTCTCTCGCGCTCTCTCTCGCGCTCTCTCTCTCCCTCGCGCTCTCTCTCTCCCTCGCGCTCTCTCTCTCCCTCGCGCTCTCTCTCTCCCTCGCGCTCTCTCCCTCGTGCTCTCCCTCGCGCTCTCTCTCGCGCTCTCTCCCTCGCGCTCTCTCCCTCGCGCTCTCCCTCGCGCTCTCCCTCGCGCTCTCCCTCACGCTCTCTCCCTCGCGCTCTCTCCCTCGCGCTCTCCCTCGCGCTCTCCCTCGCGCTCTCCCTCGCGCTCTCTCTCGCGTTCTCTCTCGCGCCTTTCTCGCGCCCTCTCTCGCGCCCTCTCTCGCGCCCTCTCTCGCGCCCCCTCTCGCGCCCCCTCTCGCGCCCCCTCTCGCGCCCCCTCTCGCGCCCCCTCTCGCGCCCCCTCTCGCGCCCCCTCTCGCGCCCCCTCTCGCGCCCTCTCCCGCGCCCTCTCCCGCGCCCTCTCCCGCGCCCTCTCCCGCGCCCTCTCCCGCGCCCTCTCCCGCGCCCTCTCCCGCGCCCTCTCCCGCGCCCTCTCCCGCGCCCTCTCCCGCGCCCTCTCCCGCGCCCTCTCCCGCGCCCTCTCCCGCGCCCTCCCCGGCCTCCCGCGCCCTCTCCCGCGCCCTCTCTCGCGCTCGCTCTCTCGCGCTCGCTCTCTCTCGCGCTCGCTCTCTCTCGCGCTCGCTCTCTCTCGCGCTCGCTCTCTCTCGCGCTCGCTCTCTCTCGCGCTCGCTCTCTCTCGCGCTCGCTCTCTCTCGCGCTCGCGCTCTCTCGCGCTCGCGCTCTCTCGCGCTCGCTCTCTCTCGCGCTCGCTCTCTCTCGCGCTCGCTCTCTCTCGCGCTCGCGCTCTCTCGCGCTCGCTCTCTCTCGCGCTCGCTCTCTCTCGCGCTCGCTCTCTCTCGCGCTCGCTCTCTCTCGCGCTCGCTCTCTCTCGCGCTCGCTCTCTCTCGCGCTCGCTCTCTCTCGCGCTCGCTCTCCTCGCGCTCGCTCTCTCTCGCGCTCGCTCTCTCTCGCGCTCGCTCTCTCTCGCGCTCGCTCTCTCTCGCGCTCGCTCTCTCTCGCGCTCGCTCTCTCTCGCGCTCGCTCTCTCTCGCGCTCGCTCTCTCTCGCGCTCGCTCTCTCTCGCGCTCGCTCTCTCTCGCGCTCGCTCTCTCTCGCGCTCGCTCTCTCTCGCGCTCGCTCTCTCGCGCTCGCTCTCTCTCGCGCTCGCTCTCTCTCGCGCTCGCTCTCTCTCGCGCTCGCTCTCTCTCGCGCTCGCTCGCTCTCGCGCTCTGGCTCTCGCGCTCTGGCTCTCTCGCTCTGGCTCTCTCGCTCTGGCTCTCTCGCTCTGGCTCTCTCGCTCTGGCTCTCTCGCTCTCTCTCTTGCTCACTCTCTTGCACTCTCGCGCTGATGCTCTCTCACTCGCGCACTCGCTCACTCTCTCTCTCGCGCTCTCTCTCGCTCTCTCCCGCGCTCTCTCTCGTGCTCTCTCTCGCGCCCTCTCTCGTGCTCTCTCTCGCGCCCTCTCTCGCGCTCTCTCTCGCGCTCTCTCCCGTGCTCTCTCCCGTGCTCTCTCCCGCGCTCTCTCCCGCGCACTCTCTCGCGCACTCTCTCGCGCTCTCTCACGCGCTCTCTCACGCGCTCTCTCACGGCGCTCTCTCACGCGCTCTCTCTCTCGCGCTCTCTCTCGCGCTCTCTCTCGCGCTCTCTCGCGCTCTCTCTCGCGCTCTCTCTCGCGCTCTCTCTCGCGCTCTCTCTCGCGCTCTCTCTCGCGCTCTCTCTCGCGCTCTCTCTCGCGCTCTCTCTCGCGCTCTCTCTCGCGCTCTCTCTCGCGCTCTCTCTCGCGTTCTCTCTCGCTCTCTCGCTCTCTCGCTCTCTCGCTCTCTCGCTCTCTCGCTCTCTCGCTCTCTCGCTCTCTCTCTTGCTCTTGCTCACTCTCTTGCACTCTCGCGCTGATACTCTCTCACTTGCGCACTCGCTCGCTCTCTCCCTCTTTCACGCCTTCACTCCCTCTCTCTCTCTTGCACGCACTTGCTCTCTCTCTTTCTCTCGCTTTCTCTCACTCGCTTGCTCTCTCTTTCACGCTCCCTCTCTCTCGCGAGCGTTCTCTTTCTCTCTCTCTCATGCACTCGCTTGCTCTCTCTCTCTCTCTCTCTCTGATGCACTCGTTCTCTCTCTCGCTCTCTCTCTCTGATGCACTCGCTCTCTCTCTCTCTCGCTCTCTCGCTCTCTCTCTGATGCACGTTCTCTCTCTCGTTTTCTCTCTCTCCTCTGATGCCACTCGTTCTCTCTCTCTCTCGCCTCTCTCTCTCTCGCTCTCTCTCTCTCGCT
>NW_027593578.1:0-29869 GCF_964213995.1 Mustelus asterias
CCTCCCCCCCCACTCTCTCTCTCCCCCCCCCACTCTCTCTCTCCCCCCCACTCTCTCTCTCCCCCCCCACTCTCTCTCTCCCCCCCCCACTCTCTCTCTCCCATGATGGAGTATCCCCCACTCTCTCTCTCCCCCCCCCACTCTCTCTCTCCCCCTTTCCCCCACCCCCACTCTCTCTCTCCCCCCCCCCCACTCTCTCTCTCCCCCCCCCACGGAGACTCTCTCTCTCCCCCCCACTCTCTCTCTCCCCCCCACCTCTCTCTCTCTCCCCCCCACCTCTCTCTCTCCGCCCCCCACCTCTCTCTCTCCGCCCCCCACCTCTCTCTCTCCGCCCCCCACCTCTCTCTCTCCGCCCCCCACCTCTCTCTCTCCGCCTCCCACCTCTCTCTCTCCGCCCCCCACCTCTGTCTCGCTCCCCCTCTCCCCACCTCTGTCTCGCTCCCCCTCTCCCCACCTCTCTCTCGCTCCCCCTCTCCCCACCTCTCTCTCGCTCCCCCTCTCCCCACCTCTCTCTCGCTCCCCCTCTTCCCCCCCTCTTTGTATCTAACCCCATGCTGTACCAGTCCTGGGAGTTTTTGATGGGGAACAGTGTAGAGGGAGCTTTACTCTGTATCTAACCCCGTGCTGTCCCTGTCCTGGGAGTGTTTGATGGGGGACAGTGTGGAGGGAGCTTTACTCTGTATCTAACCCCGTGCTGTCCCTGTCCTGGGAGTGTTTGATGGGGGACAGTGTAGAGGGAGCTTTACTCTGTATCTAACCCCGTGCTGTACCTGTCCTGGGAGTGTTTGATGGGGACAGTGTAGAGGGGGATTTACTCTGTATCGAACCCCGTGCTGTACCTGTCCTGGGAGTGTTTGATGGGGCCAGTGTAGAGAGAGCTTTACTCTGTATTTAACCCCGTGCTGTTCCGGGAGTGTTTGATGGGGACAGTGTGGAGGGAGCTTTACTCTGTATCTAACCCCGTGCTGTCCCTGTCCTGGGAGTGTTTGATGGGGGACAGTGTGGAGGGAGCTTTACTCTGTATCTAACCCCGTGCTGTACCTGTCCTGGGAGTGTTTGATGGGGGCCAGTGTAGAGGGAGCTTTACTCTGTATCTAACCCCGTGCTGTACCTGTCCTGGGAGTGTTTGATGGGGACAGTGCAGAGGGAGCTTTACTCTGTATCTAACCCCGTGCTGTACCTGTCCTGGGAGTGTTTGATGGGGACAGTGTAGAGGGAGCTTTACTCTGTATCTAACCCCGTGCTGTACCTGTCCTGGGAGTGTTTGATGGGGGACTGTGTAGAGGGAGCTTTACTCTGTATCTAACCCCGTGCTGTACCTGTCCTGGGAGTGTTTGATGGGGACAGTGTAGAGGGAGCTTTACTCTGTATCTAACCCCGTGCTGTACCTGTCCTGGGAGTGTTTGATGGGGACAGTGTAGAGGGAGCTTTACTCTGTATCTAACCCCGTGCTGTACCTGTCCTGGGAGTGTTTGATGGGGGACTGTGTAGAGGGAGCTTTACTCTGTATCTAACCCCGTGCTGTACCTGTCCTGGGAGTGTTTGATGGGGGACAGTGTAGAGGGAGCTTTACTCTGTATCTAACCCCGTGCTGTACCTGTCCTGGGAGTGTTTGATGGGGGACAGTGTAGAGGGAGCTTTACTCTGTATCTAACCCCGTGCTGTACCTGTCCTGGGAGTGTTTGATGGGGACAGTGTAGAGGGAGCTTTACTCTGTATCTAACCCCGTGCTGTACCTGTCCTGGGAGTGTTTGATTGGGACAGTGTAGAGGGAGCTTTACTCTGTATCTAACCCCGTGCTGTACCTGTCCTGGGAGTGTTTGATTGGGACAGTGTAGAGGGAGCTTTACTCTGTATCTAACCCCGTGCTGCACCTGTCCTGGGAGTGTTTGATGGGGACAGTGTGGAGGGAGCTTTACTCTGTATCTAACCCCGTGCTGTACCTGTCCTGGGAGTGTTTGATGGGGACAGTATAACACTGGGGTACAGTACTGGTGGGGATGGGTCTGTCGCTGTATAACACTGGGGTACAGTACTGGTGGGGACGGGTCTGTCGCTGTATAACACTGGGGTACAGTACTGGTGGGGACGGGTCTGTCGCTGTATAACACTGGTGTACAGTACTGGTGGGGAAGGGTCTGTCGCTGTATAACACTGGGGTACAGTACTGGTGGGGACGGGTCTGTCGCTGTATAACACTGGGGTACAGTACTGGTGGGGACGGGTCTGTCACTGTATAACACTGGGGTACAGTACTGGTGGGGATGGGCCTGTCACTGTATAACACTGGGGTACAGTAATGGTGGGGATGGGTCTGTCGCTGTATAACACTGGGGTACAGTACTGGTGGGGATGGGTCTGTCACTGTGTAACACTGGGGTACAGTACTGGTGGGGACGGGTCTGTCACTGTATAACACTGGGGTACAGTACTGGTGGGGACGGGTCTGTCACTGTATAACACTGGGGTACAGTACTGGTGGGGACAGGTCTGTCGCTGTGTAACACTGGGGTACAGTACTGGTGGGGACGGGTCTGTCGCTGTATAACACTGGGGTACAGTACTGGTGGGGACGGGTCTGTCACTGTATAACACTGGGGTACAGTACTGGTGGGGACGGGTCTGTCACTGTATAACACTGGGGTACAGTACTGGTGGGGCGGGTCTGTCTCTGTATAACACTGGGGTACAGTACTGGTGGGGACGGATCTGTCACTGTATAACACTGGGGTACAGTACTGGTGGGGCGGGTCTGTCTCTGTATAACACTGGGGTACAGTACTGGTGGGGACGGGTCTGTCGCTGTATAACACTGGGGTACAGTACTGGTGGGGACGGGTCTGTCACTGTATAACACTGGGGTACAGTACTGGTGGGGCGGGTCTGTCTCTGTATAACACTGGGGTACAGTACTGGTGGGGACGGATCTGTCACTGTATAACACTGGGGTACAGTACTGGTGGGGCGGGTCTGTCTCTGTATAACACTGGGGTACAGTACTGGTGGGGACGGGTCTGTCACTGTATAACACTGGGGTACAGTACTGGTGGGGCGGGTCTGTCTCTGTATAACACTGGGGTACAGTACTGGTGGGGACGGGTCTGTCGCTGTATAACACTGGGGTACAGTACTGGTGGGGACGGGTCTGTCACTGTATAACACTGGGATACAGTACTGGTGGGGACGGGTCTGTATAACACTGGGGTACAGTACTGGTGGGGACGGGTCTGTCACTGTATAACACTGGGGTACAGTACTGGTGGGGAAGGGTCTGTCGCTGTATAACACTGGGGTACAGTACTGGTGGGGACGGGTCTGTCACTGTATAACACTGGGGTACAGTACTGGTGGGGACGGGTCTGTCACTGTATAACACTGGGGTACAGTACTGGTGGGGACGGGTCTGTCGCTGTATAACACTGGGGTACAGTACTGGTGGGGACAGGTCTGTCGCTGTATAACACTGGGGTACAGTACTGGTGGGGATGGGTCTGTCGCTGTATAACACTGGGGTACAGTACTGGTGGGGACGGGTCTGTCACTGTATAACACTGGGGTACAGTACTGGTGGGGCCGGGTCTGTCACTGTATAACACTGGGGTACAGTACTGGTGGGGACGGGTCTGTCACTGTATAACACTGGGGTACAGTACTGGTGGGGACGGGTCTGTCACTGTATAACACTGGGGTACAGTACTGGTGGGGACGGGTCTGTCACTGTATAACACTGGGGTACAGTACTGGTGGGGACCGGTCTGTCACTGTATAACACTGGGGGACAGTACTGGTGGGGGCGGGTCTGTCGCTGTATAACACTGGGGTACAGTACTGGTGGGGGCGGGTCTGGAGCTGTATAACACTGGGGTACAGTACTGGTGTGGACGGGTCTGTCACTGTATAACACTGGGGTACAGTACTGGTGGGGACAGGTCTGTCGCTGTATAACACTGGGGTACAGTACTGGTGGGGACAGGTCTGTCACTGTATAACACTGGGGTACAGTACTGGTGGGGACGGGTCTGTCACTGTATAACACTGGGGTACAGTACTGGTGGGGATGGGTCTGTCACTGTATAACACTGGGGTACAGTACTGGTGGGGACGGGTCTGTCACTGTATAACACTGGGGTACAGTACTGGTGGGGACGGGTCTGTCACTGTATAACACTGGGGTACAGTACTGGTGGGGACGGGTCTGTCGCTGTATAACACTGGGGTACAGTACTGGTGGGGTTGGGTCTGTCACTGTATAACACTGGGGTACAGTACTGGTGGGGATGGGTCTGTCACTGTATAACACTGGGGTACAGTACTGGTGGGGATGGGTCTGTCACTGTATAACACTGGGGTACAGTACTGGTGGGGACAGGTCTGACGCTGTATAACACTGGGGTACAGTACTGGTGGGGTTGGGTCTGTCACTGTATAACACTGGGGTACAGTACTGGTGGGGACGGGTCTGTCGCTGTATAACACTGGGCTACAGTACTGGTGGGGACGGGTCTGTCACTGTATAACACTGGGGTACAGTACTGGTGGGGACAGGTCTGTCACTGTATAACACGGGTACAGTACTAGTGGGGATGGGTCTGTCACTGTATAACACTGGGGTACAGCACTGGTGGGAACGGGTCTGTCACTGTATAACACTGGGGTACAGTACTGGTGGGGACTGGTCTGTCACTGTATAACACGGGTACAGTACTAGTGGGGATGGGTCTGTCACTGTATAACACTGGGGTACAGCACTGGTGGGAACGGGTCTGTCACTGTATAACACTGGGGTACAGTACTAGTGGGGATGGGTCTGTCACTGTATAACACTGGGGTACAGCACTGGTGGGAACGGGTCTGTCACTGTATAACACTGGGGTACAGTACTGGTGGGGACAAGTCTGTCACTGTATAACACTGGGGTACAGCACTGGTGGGGCCGGGACTGTCACTGTATAACACTGGGGTACAGTACTGGTGGGGACGGGTCTGTCGCTGTATAACACTGGGGTACAGTACTGGTGGGGACGGGTCTGTCACTGTATAACACTGGGGTACAGTACTGGTGGGGACGGGTCTGTCACTGTATAACACTGGGGTACAGTACTGGTGGGGACGGGTCTGTCACTGTATAACACTGGGGTACAGCACTGGAGGGGACGGGTCTGTCACTGTATAACACTGGGGTACAGTACTGGTGGGAACGGGTCTGTCACTGTATAACACTGGGGTACAGTACTGTTGGGGACGGGACTGTCACTGTATAACACTGGGGTACAGTACTGGTGGGGACGGGACTGTCACTGTATAACACTGGGGTACAGTACTGGTGGGGACGGGTCTGTCACTGTATAACACTGGGGTACAGTACTGGTGGGGACGGGTCCGTCACTGTATAACACTGGGGTACAGTACTGGTGGGGCCGGGTCTGTCACTGTATAACACTGGGGTACAGTACTGTTGGGGACGGGACTGTCACTGTATAACACTGGGGTACAGTACTGGTGGGGACGGGACTGTCACTGTATAACACTGGGGTACAGTACTGGTGGGGACGGGTCTGTCACTGTATAACACTGGGGTACAGTACTGGTGGGGACGGGTCCGTCACTGTATAACACTGGGGTACAGTACTGGTGGGGCCGGGTCTGTCACTGTATAACACTGGGGTACAGTACTGGTGGGGCCGGGTCTGTCACTGTATAACACTGGGGTACAGTACTGGTGGGGACGGGTCTGTCACTGTATAACACTGGGGTACAGTACTGGTGGGGACGGGTCTGTCACTGTATAACACTGGGGTACAGTACTGGTGGGGACGGGTCTGTCACTGTATAACACTGGGGTACAGTACTGGTGGAGACGGGTCTGTCACCGTATAACACTGGGGTACAGTACTGGTGGGGACGGGTCTGTCACTGTATAACACTGGGGTACAGTACTGGTGGAGACGGGTCTGTCACCGTATAACACTGGGGTACAGTACTGGTGGGGACGGGTCTGTCGCTGTATAACACTGGGGTACAGTACTGGTGGGGACAGGTCTGTCACTGTATAACACTGGGGTACAGTACTGGTGGGGACGGGTCTGTCACTGTATAACACTGGGGTACAGTACTGGTGGGGACGGGTCTGTCGCTGTATAACACGGGTACAGTACTGGTGGGAACGGGTCTGTCACTGTATAACACTGGGGTACAGTACTGGTGGGGACGGGTCTGTCACTGTATAACACTGGGGTACAGTACTGGTGGGGACGGGTCTGTCACTGTATAACACTGGGGTACAGTACTGGTGGGGACGGGTCTGTCACTGTATAACACTGGGGTACAGTACTGGTGGGGACGGGTCTGTCACTGTATAACACTGGGGTACAGTACTGGTGGGGACGGGTCTGTCGCTGTATAACACTGGGGTACAGTACTGGTGGGGATGGGTCTGTCACTGTATAACACTGGGGTACAGTACTGGTGGGGACGGGTCTGTCACTGTATAACACTGGGGTACAGTACTGGTGGGGACGGGTCTGTCACTATAACACTGGGGTACAGTACTGGTGGGGACGGGTCTGTCACTGTATAACACTGGGGTACAGTACTGGTGGGGACGGGTCTGTCGCTGTATAACACTGGGGTACAGTACTGGTGGGGATGGGTCTGTCACTGTATAACACTGGGGTACAGTACTGGTGGGGACGGGTCTGTCACTATAACACTGGGGTACAGTACTGGTGGGGACGGGTCTGTCACTGTATAACACTGGGGTACAGTACTGGTGGGGACGGGTCTGTCACTGTATAACACTGGGGTACAGTACTGGTGGGGACCGGTCTGTCACTGTATAACACTGGGGTACAGTACTGGTGGGGACGGGTCTGTCACTGTATAACACTGGGGTACAGTACTGGTGGGGACGGGTCTGTCACTGTATAACACTGGGGTACAGTACTGGTGGGGACGGGTCTGTCACTGTATAACACTGGGGTACAGTACTGGTGGGAACTGGTCTGTCACTGTATAACACTGGGGTACAGTACTGGTGGGGGCGGGTCTATCACTGTATAACACTGGGGTACAGTACTGGTGGGGACGGGTCTGTCACTGTATAACACTGGGGTACAGTACTGGTGGGGACGGGTCTGTCACTGTATAACACTGGGGTACAGTACTGGTGGGGACGGGTCTGTCACTGTATAACACTGGGGTACAGTACTGGTGGGAACTGGTCTGTCACTGTATAACACTGGGGTACAGTACTGGTGGGGGCGGGTCTATCACTGTATAACACTGGGGTACAGTACTGGTGGGGACGGGTCTGTCGCTGTATAACACTGGGGTACAGTACTGGTGGGGACGGGTCTGTCACTGTATAACACTGGGGTACAGTACTGGTGGGGACGGGTCTGTCACTGTATAACACTGGGGTACAGTACTGGTGGGGACGGGTCTGTCACTGTATAACACTGGGGTACAGTACTGGTGGGGACGGGTCTGTCGCTGTATAACACTGGGGTACAGTACTGGTGGGAACGGGTCTGTCACTGTATAACACTGGGGTACAGTACTGTTGGGGACGGGCCTGTCACTGTATAACACTGGGGTACAGTACTGGTGGGGACGGGCCTGTCACTGTATAACACTGGGGTACAGTACTGCTGGGGACGGGTCTGTCGCTGTATAACACTGGGGTACAGTACTGGTGGGGACGGGTCTGTCGCTGTATAACACTGGGGTACAGTACTGGTGGGGACGGGTCTGTCGCTGTATAACACTGGGGTACAGTACTGGTGGGGACGGGTCTGTCACTGTATAACACTGGGGTACAGTACTGGTGGGGACGGGTCTGTCGCTGTATAACACTGGGGTACAGTACTGGTGGGGACAAGTCTGTCACTGTATAACACTGGGGTACAGTACTGGTGGGGACAAGTCTGTCACTGTATAACACTGGGGTACAGTACTGGTGGGGACAAGTCTGTCACTGTATAACACTGGGGTACAGTACTGGTGGGGACAAGTCTGTCACTGTATAACACTGGGGTACAGTACTGGTGGGGACAAGTCTGTCACTGTATAACACTGGGGTACAGCACTGGTGGGGCCGGGACTGTCACTGTATAACACTGGGGTACAGCACTGGTGGGGCCGGGACTGTCACTGTATAACACTGGGGTATAGTACTGGTGGGGACGGGTCTGTCGCTGTATAACACTGGGGTACAGCACTGGTGGGGCCGGGACTGTCACTGTATAACACTGGGGTACAGTACTGGTGGGGACAAGTCTGTCACTGTATAACACTGGGGTACAGCACTGGTGGGGCCGGGACTGTCACTGTATAACACTGGGGTACAGCACTGGTGGGGCCGGGACTGTCACTGTATAACACTGGGGTATAGTACTGGTGGGGACGGGTCTGTCGCTGTATAACACTGGGGTACAGTACTGGTGGGGACGGGTCTGTCACTGTATAACACTGGGGTACAGTACTGGTGGGGACGGGTCTGTCACTGTATAACACTGGGGTACAGTACTGGTGGGGACGGGTCTGTCGCTGTATAACGCTGGGGTACAGTACTGGTGGGGACGGGTCTGTCGCTGTATAACACTGGGGTACAGTACTGGTGGGGACGGGTCTGTCGCTGTATAACACTGGGGTACAGTACTGGTGGGAACGGGTCTGTCACTGTATAACACTGGGGTACAGTACTGTTGGGGACGGGACTGTCACTGTATAACACTGGGGTACAGTACTGGTGGGGATGGGTCTGTCACTGTATAACACTGGGGTACAGTACTGGTGGGGACGGGTCTGTCACTGTATAACACTGGGGTACAGTACTGGTGGGGACGGGTCTGTCACTGTATAACACTGGGGTACAGTACTGGTGGGGACGGGTCTGTCACTGTATAACACTGGGGTACAGTACTGGTGGGAACGGGTCTGTCACTGTATAACACTGGGGTACAGTACTGTTGGGGACGGGTCTGTCACTGTATAACACTGGGGTACAGTACTGGTGGGGACGGGACTGTCACTGTATAACACTGGGGTACAGTACTGGTGGGGACGGGTCCGTCACTGTATAACACTGGGGTACAGTACTGGTGGGGACGGGTCTGTCACTGTATAACACTGGGGTACAGTACTGGTGGGGATGGGTCTGTCGCTGTATAACACTGGGTTACAGTACTGGTGGAGACGGGTCTGTCACCGTATAACACTGGGGTACAGTACTGGTGGGGACGGGTCTGTCACTGTATAACACTGGGGTACAGTACTGGTGGAGACGGGTCTGTCACCGTATAACACTGGGGTACAGTACTGGTGGGGACGGGTCTGTCGCTGTATAACACTGGGGTACAGTACTGGTGGGGACAGGTCTGTCACTGTATAACACTGGGGTACAGTACTGGTGGGGACGGGTCTGTCACTGTATAACACTGGGGTACAGTACTGGTGGGGACGGGTCTGTCGCTGTATAACACGGGTACAGTACTGGTGGGAACGGGTCTGTCACTGTATAACACTGGGGTACAGTACTGGTGGGGATGGGTCTGTCACTGTATAACACTGGGGTACAGTACTGTTGGGGACGGGCCTGTCACTGTATAACACTGGGGTACAGTACTGGTGGGGACGGGTCTGTCACTGTATAACACTGGGGTACAGTACTGGTGGGGACGGGTCTGTCACTGTATAACACTGGGGTACAGTACTGGTGGGGACGGGTCTGTCGCTGTATAACACTGGGGTACAGTACTGGTGGGGATGGGTCTGTCACTGTATAACACTGGGGTACAGTACTGGTGGGGACGGGTCTGTCACTGTATAACACTGGGGTACAGTACTGGTGGGGACGGGTCTGTCACTATATAACACTGGGGTACAGTACTGGTGGGGACGGGTCTGTCACTATAACACTGGGGTACAGTACTGGTGGGGACGGGTCTGTCACTGTATAACACTGGGGTACAGTACTGGTGGGGACGGGTCTGTCACTGTATAACACTGGGGTACAGTACTGGTGGGGACCGGTCTGTCACTGTATAACACTGGGGTACAGTACTGGTGGGGACGGGTCTGTCACTGTATAACACTGGGGTACAGTACTGGTGGGGACGGGTCTGTCACTGTATAACACTGGGGTACAGTACTGGTGGGGACAAGTCTGTCACTGTATAACACTGGGGTACAGTACTGGTGGGGACAAGTCTGTCACTGTATAACACTGGGGTACAGTACTGGTGGGGACAAGTCTGTCACTGTATAACACTGGGGTACAGTACTGGTGGGGACAAGTCTGTCACTGTATAACACTGGGGTACAGTACTGGTGGGGACAAGTCTGTCACTGTATAACACTGGGGTACAGCACTGGTGGGGCCGGGACTGTCACTGTATAACACTGGGGTACAGCACTGGTGGGGCCGGGACTGTCACTGTATAACACTGGGGTATAGTACTGGTGGGGACGGGTCTGTCGCTGTATAACACTGGGGTACAGCACTGGTGGGGCCGGGACTGTCACTGTATAACACTGGGGTACAGTACTGGTGGGGACAAGTCTGTCACTGTATAACACTGGGGTACAGCACTGGTGGGGCCGGGACTGTCACTGTATAACACTGGGGTACAGCACTGGTGGGGCCGGGACTGTCACTGTATAACACTGGGGTATAGTACTGGTGGGGACGGGTCTGTCGCTGTATAACACTGGGGTACAGTACTGGTGGGGACGGGTCTGTCACTGTATAACACTGGGGTACAGTACTGGTGGGGACGGGTCTGTCACTGTATAACACTGGGGTACAGTACTGGTGGGGACGGGTCTGTCGCTGTATAACGCTGGGGTACAGTACTGGTGGGGACGGGTCTGTCGCTGTATAACACTGGGGTACAGTACTGGTGGGGACGGGTCTGTCGCTGTATAACACTGGGGTACAGTACTGGTGGGAACGGGTCTGTCACTGTATAACACTGGGGTACAGTACTGTTGGGGACGGGACTGTCACTGTATAACACTGGGGTACAGTACTGGTGGGGATGGGTCTGTCACTGTATAACACTGGGGTACAGTACTGGTGGGGACGGGTCTGTCACTGTATAACACTGGGGTACAGTACTGGTGGGGACGGGTCTGTCACTGTATAACACTGGGGTACAGTACTGGTGGGGACGGGTCTGTCACTGTATAACACTGGGGTACAGTACTGGTGGGAACGGGTCTGTCACTGTATAACACTGGGGTACAGTACTGTTGGGGACGGGTCTGTCACTGTATAACACTGGGGTACAGTACTGGTGGGGACGGGACTGTCACTGTATAACACTGGGGTACAGTACTGGTGGGGACGGGTCCGTCACTGTATAACACTGGGGTACAGTACTGGTGGGGACGGGTCTGTCACTGTATAACACTGGGGTACAGTACTGGTGGGGATGGGTCTGTCGCTGTATAACACTGGGTTACAGTACTGGTGGAGACGGGTCTGTCACCGTATAACACTGGGGTACAGTACTGGTGGGGACGGGTCTGTCACTGTATAACACTGGGGTACAGTACTGGTGGAGACGGGTCTGTCACCGTATAACACTGGGGTACAGTACTGGTGGGGACGGGTCTGTCGCTGTATAACACTGGGGTACAGTACTGGTGGGGACAGGTCTGTCACTGTATAACACTGGGGTACAGTACTGGTGGGGACGGGTCTGTCACTGTATAACACTGGGGTACAGTACTGGTGGGGACGGGTCTGTCGCTGTATAACACGGGTACAGTACTGGTGGGAACGGGTCTGTCACTGTATAACACTGGGGTACAGTACTGGTGGGGATGGGTCTGTCACTGTATAACACTGGGGTACAGTACTGTTGGGGACGGGCCTGTCACTGTATAACACTGGGGTACAGTACTGGTGGGGACGGGTCTGTCACTGTATAACACTGGGGTACAGTACTGGTGGGGACGGGTCTGTCACTGTATAACACTGGGGTACAGTACTGGTGGGGACGGGTCTGTCGCTGTATAACACTGGGGTACAGTACTGGTGGGGATGGGTCTGTCACTGTATAACACTGGGGTACAGTACTGGTGGGGACGGGTCTGTCACTGTATAACACTGGGGTACAGTACTGGTGGGGACGGGTCTGTCACTATATAACACTGGGGTACAGTACTGGTGGGGACGGGTCTGTCACTATAACACTGGGGTACAGTACTGGTGGGGACGGGTCTGTCACTGTATAACACTGGGGTACAGTACTGGTGGGGACGGGTCTGTCACTGTATAACACTGGGGTACAGTACTGGTGGGGACCGGTCTGTCACTGTATAACACTGGGGTACAGTACTGGTGGGGACGGGTCTGTCACTGTATAACACTGGGGTACAGTACTGGTGGGGACGGGTCTGTCACTGTATAACACTGGGGTACAGTACTGGTGGGGACGGGTCTGTCACTGTATAACACTGGGGTACAGTACTGGTGGGAACTGGTCTGTCACTGTATAACACTGGGGTACAGTACTGGTGGGGACGGGTCTGTCACTGTATAACACTGGGGTACAGTACTGGTGGGGACGGGTCTGTCACTGTATAACACTGGGGTACAGTACTGGTGGGGACGGGCCTGTCGCTGTATAACACTGGGGTACAGTACTGGTGGGAACGGGTCTGTCACTGTATAACACTGGGGTACAGTACTGGTGGGGACGGGCCTGTCACTGTATAACACTGGGGTACAGTACTGGTGGGGACGGGTCTGTCGCTGTATAACACTGGGGTACAGTACTGGTGGGGACGGGTCTGTCGCTGTATAACACTGGGGTACAGTACTGGTGGGGACAAGTCTGTCACTGTATAACACTGGGGTACAGCACTGGTGGGGCCGGGACTGTCACTGTATAACACTGGGGTACAGTACTGGTGGGGACGGGTCTGTCGCTGTATAACACTGGGGTACAGTACTGGTGGGAACGGGTCTGTCACTGTATAACACTGGGGTACAGTACTGTTGGGGACGGGACTGTCACTGTATAACACTGGGGTACAGTACTGGTGGGGACGGGTCTGTCACTGTATAACACTGGGGTACAGTACTGGTGGGGATGGGTCTGTCGCTGTATAACACTGGGGTACAGTACTGGTGGGGACGGGTCTGTCGCTGTATAACACTGGGGTACAGTACTGGTGGGGACGGGACTGTCGCTGTATAACACTGGGGTACAGTACTGGTGGGGACGGGTCTGTCACTGTATAACACTGGGGTACAGTACTGGTGGGGATGGGTCTGTCACTGTATAACACTGGGGTACAGTACTGGTGGGGACGGGACTGTCACTGTATAACACTGGGGTACAGTACTGGTGGGGACGGGTCTGTCACTGTATAACACTGGGGTACAGTACTGGTGGGAACGGGTCTGTCACTGTATAACACTGGGGTACAGTACTGGTGGGGCCGGGTCTGTCACTGTATAACACTGGGGTACAGTACTGGTGGGGACGGGTCTGTCACTGTATAACACTGGGGTACAGTACTGGTGGGGACGGGTCTGTCACTGTATAACACTGGGGTACAGTACTGGTGGGGACGGGTCTGTCACTGTATAACACTGGGGTACAGTACTGGTGGGGACGGGTCTGTCACTGTATAACACTGGGGTACAGTACTGGTGGGGACGGGTCTTTCACTGTATAACACTGGGGTACAGTACTGGTGGGGACGGGTCTGTCACTGTATAACACTGGGGTACAGTACTGGTGGGGACGGGTCTGTCACTGTATAACACTGGGGTACAGTACTGGTGGGGACGGGTCTGTCACTGTATAACACTGGGGTACAGTACTGGTGGGGACGGGTCTGTCACTGTATAACACTTGGGTCCAGTACTGGTGGGGACGGGTCTGTCACTGTATAACACTGGGGTACAGTACTGGTGGGGACGGGTCTGTCACTGTATAACACTGGGGTACAGTACTGGTGGGGACGGGTCTGTCACTGTATAACACTGGGGTACAGTACTGGTGGGGCCGGGTCTGTCACTGTATAACACTGGGGTACAGTACTGGTGGGGACGGGTCTGTCACTGTATAACACTGGGGTACAGTACTGGTGGGGACGGGTCTGTCACTGTATAACACTGGGGTACAGTACTGGTGGGGACCGGTCTGTCACTGTATAACACTGGGGTACAGTACTGGTGGGGGCGGGTCTGTCGCTGTATAACACTGGGGTTCAGTACTGGTGGGGGCGGGTCTGGAGCTGTATAACACTGGGGTACAGTACTGGTGGGGATGGGTCTGTCGCTGTATAACACTGGGGTACAGTACTGGTGGGGACGGGTCTGTCACTGTATAACACTGGGGTACAGTACTGGTGGGGACGGGCCTGTCAGTGTATAACACTGGGGTACAGTACTGGTGGGGACGGGTCTGTCACTGTATAACACTGGGGTACAGTACTGGTGGGGACGGGTCTGTCACTGTATAACACTGGGGTACAGTACTGGTGGGGCGGGTCTGTCTCTGTATAACACTGGGGTACAGTACTGGTGGGGACGGGTCTGTCGCTGTATAACACTGGGGTACAGTACTGGTGGGGACGGGTCTGTCACTGTATAACACTGGGATACAGTACTGGTGGGGACGGGTCTGTATAACACTGGGGTACAGTACTGGTGGGGACGGGTCTGTCACTGTATAACACTGGGGTACAGTACTGGTGGGGACGGGTCTGTCACTGTATAACACTGGGGTACAGTACTGGTGGGGACGGGTCTGTCACTGTATAACACTGGGGTACAGTACTGGTGGGGACGGGTCTGTCACTGTATAACACTGGGGTACAGTACTGGTGGGGACGGGTCTGTCACTGTATAACACTGGGGTACAGTACTGGTGGGGACCGGTCTGTCACTGTATAACACTGGGGTACAGTACTGGTGGGGGCGGGTCTGTCGCTGTATAACACTGGGGTACAGTACTGGTGGGGGCGGGTCTGGAGCTGTATAACACTGGGGTACAGTACTGGTGTGGACGGGTCTGTCACTGTATAACACTGGGGTACAGTACTGGTGGGGACAGGTCTGTCGCTGTATAACACTGGGGTACAGTACTGGTGGGGACAGGTCTGTCACTGTATAACACTGGGGTACAGTACTGGTGGGGACGGGTCTGTCACTGTATAACACTGGGGTACAGTACTGGTGGGGACGGGTCTGTCGCTGTATAACACTGGGGTACAGTACTGGTGGGGACGGGTCTGTCACTGTATAACACTGGGGTACAGTACTGGTGGGGACGGGTCTGTCACTGTATAACACTGGGGTACAGTACTGGTGGGGACGGGTCTGTCGCTGTATAACACTGGGGTACAGTACTGGTGGGGTTGGGTCTGTCACTGTATAACACTGGGGTACAGTACTGGTGGGGATGGGTCTGTCACTGTATAGCACTGGGGTACAGTACTGGTGGGGACGGGTCTGTCGCTGTATAACACTGGGCTACAGTACTGGTGGGGACGGGTCTGTCACTGTATAACACTGGGGTACAGTACTGGTGGGGACAGGTCTGTCACTGTATAACACGGGTACAGTACTAGTGGGGATGGGTCTGTCACTGTATAACACTGGGGTACAGCACTGGTGGGAACGGGTCTGTCACTGTATAACACTGGGGTACAGTACTGGTGGGGACTGGTCTGTCACTGTATAACACGGGTACAGTACTAGTGGGGATGGGTCTGTCACTGTATAACACTGGGGTACAGCACTGGTGGGAACGGGTCTGTCACTGTATAACACTGGGGTACAGTACTGGTGGGGACAAGTCTGTCACTGTATAACACTGGGGTACAGTACTGGTGGGGATGGGTCTGTCACTGTATAACACTGGGGTACAGCACTGGTGGGGCCGGGACTGTCACTGTATAACACTGGGGTACAGTACTGGTGGGGACGGGTCTGTCACTGTATAACACTGGGGTACAGTACTGGTGGGGACGGGTCTGTCACTGTATAACACTGGGGTACAGTACTGGTGGGGACGGGTCTGTCACTGTATAACACTGGGGTACAGTACTGGTGGGGACGGGTCTGTCGCTGTATAACACTGGGGTACAGTACTGGTGGGGTTGGGTCTGTCACTGTATAACACTGGGGTACAGTACTGGTGGGGATGGGTCTGTCACTGTATAGCACTGGGGTACAGTACTGGTGGGGACGGGTCTGTCGCTGTATAACACTGGGCTACAGTACTGGTGGGGACGGGTCTGTCACTGTATAACACTGGGGTACAGTACTGGTGGGGACAGGTCTGTCACTGTATAACACGGGTACAGTACTAGTGGGGATGGGTCTGTCACTGTATAACACTGGGGTACAGCACTGGTGGGAACGGGTCTGTCACTGTATAACACTGGGGTACAGTACTGGTGGGGACAGGTCTGTCACTGTATAACACGGGTACAGTACTAGTGGGGATGGGTCTGTCACTGTATAACACTGGGGTACAGCACTGGTGGGAACGGGTCTGTCACTGTATAACACTGGGGTACAGTACTGGTGGGGACAAGTCTGTCACTGTATAACACTGGGGTACAGTACTGGTGGGGATGGGTCTGTCACTGTATAACACTGGGGTACAGCACTGGTGGGGCCGGGACTGTCACTGTATAACACTGGGGTACAGTACTGGTGGGGACGGGTCTGTCACTGTATAACACTGGGGTACAGTACTGGTGGGGCCGGGTCTGTCACTGTATAACACTGGGGTACAGTACTGGTGGGGACGGGTCTGTCACTGTATAACACTGGGGTACAGTACTGGTGGGGACGGGTCTGTCACTGTATAACACTGGGGTACAGTACTGGTGGGGACGGGTCTGTCACTGTATAACACTGGGGTACAGTACTGGTGGGGACGGGTCTGTCACTGTATAACACTGGGGTACAGTACTGGTGGGAACGGGTCTGTCACTGTATAACACTGGGGTACAGTACTGGTGGGGACGGGACTGTCACTGTATAACACTGGGGTACAGTACTGGTGGGGACGGGTCTGTCACTGTATAACACTGGGGTACAGTACTGGTGGGGACGGGTCCGTCACTGTATAACACTGGGGTACAGTACTGGTGGGGACGGGTCTGTCACTGTATAACACTGGGGTACAGTACTGGTGGGGCCGGGTCTGTCACTGTATAACACTGGGGTACAGTACTGGTGGGGACGGGTCTGTCACTGTATAACACTGGGGTACAGTACTGGTGGGGACGGGTCTGTCACTGTATAACACTGGGGTACAGTACTGGTGGGGACGGGTCTGTCACTGTATAACACTGGGGTACAGTACTGGTGGGGACGGGTCTGTCACTGTATAACACTGGGGTGCAGTAATGGTGGGGACGGGTCTGTCGCTGTATAACACTGGGGTACAGTACTGGTGGGGACGGGTCTGTCGCTGTATAACACTGGGGTACAGTACTGGTGGGAACAGGTCTGTCACTGTATAACACTGGGGTACAGTACTGGTGGGGACGGGTCTGTCGCTGTATAACACTGGGGTACAGTACTGCTGGGGATGGGTCTGTCGCTGTATAACACTGGGGTACAGTACTGGTGGGGACGGGTCTGTCGCTGTATAACACTGGGGTACAGTACTGGTGGGGACGGGTCTGTCACTGTATAACACTGGGGTACAGTACTGGTGGGGACGGGTCTGTCGCTGTATAACACTGGGGTACAGTACTGGTGGGGATGGGTCTGTCGCTGTATAACACTGGGGTACAGTAATGGTGGGGACGGGTCTGTCGCTGTATAACACTGGGGTACAGTACTGGTGGGGACGGGTCTGTCGCTGTATAACACTGGGGTACAGCACTGGTGGGGACGGGTCTGTCACTGTATAACACTGGGGTACAGTACTGGTGGGAACAGGTCTGTCACTGTATAACACTGGGGTACAGTACTGTTGGGGACGGGCATGTCACTGTATAACACTGGGGTACAGTACTGTTGGGGACGGGCCTGTCACTGTATAACACTGGGGTACAGTACTGGTGGGGACGGGTCTGTCACTGTATAACACTGGGGTACAGTACTGGTGGGGACGGGTCTGTCACTGTATAACACTGGGGTACAGTACTGGTGGAGACGGGTCTGTCACCGTATAACACTGGGGTACAGTACTGGTGGGGACGGGTCTGTCACTGTATAACACTGGGGTACAGTACTGGTGGAGACGGGTCTGTCACCGTATAACACTGGGGTACAGTACTGGTGGGGACGGGTCTGTCACTGTATAACACTGGGGTACAGTACTGGTGGAGACGGGTCTGTCACCGTATAACACTGGGGTACAGTACTGGTGGGAACAGGTCTGTCACTGTATAACACTGGGGTACAGTACTGGTGGGGATGGGTCTGTCGCTGTATAACACTGGGGTACAGTACTGGTGGGGACGGGTCTGTCACTGTATAACACTGGGGTACAGTACTGGTGGGGACGGGTCTGTCACTGTATAACACTGGGGTACAGTACTGGTGGGGATGGGTCTGTCGCTGTATAACACTGGGGTACAGTACTGGTGGGGACGGGTCTGTCACTGTATAACACTGGGGTACAGTACTGGTGGGGACGGGTCTGTCACTGTATAACACTGGGGTACAGTACTGGTGGGGATGGGTCTGTCGCTGTATAACACTGGGGTACAGTACTGGTGGGGACGGGTCTGTCACTGTATAACACTGGGGTACAGTACTGGTGGGGACGGGTCTGTCACTGTATAACACTGGGGTACAGTACTGGTGGGAACGGGTCTGTCGCTGTATAACACTGGGGTACAGTACTGGTGGAGACGGGTCTGTCGCTGTATAACACTGGGGTACAGTACTGGTGGAGACGGGTCTGTCACTGTATAACACTGGGGTACAGTACTGGTGGGGATGGGTCTGTCACTGTATAACACTGGGGTACAGTACTGGTGGGGACGGGTCTGTCACTGTATAACACTGGGGTATAGTACTGGTGGGAACAGGTCTGTCACTGTATAACACTGGGGTACAGTACTGGTGGGGCGGGTCTGTCACTGTATAACACTGGGGTACAGTACTGGTGGGGACGAGTCTGTCGCTGTATAACACTGGGGTACAGTACTGGTGGGGGCGGGTCTGTCACTGTATAACACTGGGGTACAGTACTGGTGGGGACGGGTCTGTCACTGTATAACACTGGGGTACAGTACTGGTGGGGACGGGTCTGTCACTGTATAACACTGGGGTACAGTACTGGTGGGGATGGGTCTGTCACTGTATAACACTGGGGTACAGTACTGGTGGGGATGGGTCTGTCGCTGTATAACACTGGGGTACAGTACTGGTGGGGGCGGGTCTGTCACTGTATAACACTGGGGTACAGTACTGGTGGGGACGGGTCTGTCACTGTATAACACTGGGGTACAGTACTGGTGGGGACGGGTCTGTCACTGTATAACACTGGGGTACAGTACTGGTGGGGACGGGTCTGTCACTGTATAACACTGGGGTACAGTACTGGTGGGGACGGGTCTGTCACTGTATAACACTGGGGTACAGTACTGGTGGGGACGGGTCTTTCACTGTATAACACTGGGGTACAGTACTGGTGGGGACGGGTCTGTCACTGTATAACACTGGGGTACAGTAATGGTGGGGACGGGTCTGTCGCTGTATAACACTGGGGTACAGTACTGGTGGGGACGGGTCTATCACTGTATAATACTGGGGTTACAGTACTGGTGGGGACGGGTCTGTCACTGTATAACACTTGGGTCCAGTACTGGTGGGGACGGGTCTGTCACTGTATAACACTGGGGTACAGTACTGGTGGGGACGGGTCTGTCACTGTATAACACTGGGGTACAGTACTGGTGGGGACGGGTCTGTCACTGTATAATACTGGGGTACAGTACTGGTGGGGCCGGGTCTGTCACTGTATAACACTGGGGTACAGTACTGGTGGGGACGGGTCTGTCACTGTATAACACTGGGGTACAGTACTGGTGGGGACGGGTCTGTCACTGTATAACACTGGGGTACAGTACTGGTGGGGACCGGTCTGTCACTGTATAACACTGGGGTACAGTACTGGTGGGGGCGGGTCTGTCGCTGTATAACACTGGGGTACAGTACTGGTGGGGGCGGGTCTGGAGCTGTATAACACTGGGGTACAGTACTGGTGGGGACGGGTCTGTCTCTGTATAACACTGGGGTACAGTACTGGTGGGGACGGGTCTGTCACTGTATAACACTGGGGTACAGTACTGGTGAGGAAGGGTCTGTCACTGTATAACACTGGGGTACAGTACTGGTGGGGACGGGTCTGTCACTGTATAACACTGGGGTACAGTACTGGTGGGGACAGGTCTGTCGCTGTATAACACTGGGGTACAGTACTGGTGGGGACGGGTCTGTCACTGTATAACACTGGGGTACAGTACTGGTGGGGACGGGTCTGTCGCTGTATAACACTGGGGTACAGTACTGGTGGGGATGGGTCTGTCACTATTACACTGGGGTACAGTACTGGTGGGGCCGGGTCTGTCACTGTATAACACTGGGGTACAGTACTGGTGGGGACGGGTCTGTCACTGTATAACACTGGGGTACAGTACTGGTGGGGATGGGTCTGTCACTATTACACTGGGGTACAGTACTGGTGGGGACGGGTCTGTCACTGTATAACACTGGGGTACAGTACTGGTGGGGACGGGTCTGTCACTGTATAACACTGGGGTACAGTACTGGTGGGGACAGGTCTGTCACTGTATAACACTGGGGTACAGTACTGGTGGGGACGGGTCTGTCACTGTATAACACTGGGGTACAGTACTGGTGGGGACCGGTCTGTCACTGTATAACACTGGGGTACAGTACTTGTGGGGGCGGGTCTGTCGCTGTATAACACTGGGGTACTGTACTGGTGGGGGCGGGTCTGGAGCTGTATAACACTGGGGTACAGTACTGGTGGGGACGGGTCTGTCACTGTATAACACTGGGGTACAGTACTGGTGGGGACAGGTCTGTCGCTGTATAACACTGGGGTACAGTACTGGTGGGGACGTGTCTGTCACTGTATAACACTGGGGTACAGTACTGGTGGGGACGGGTCTGTCACTGTATAACACTGGGGTCCAGTACTGGTGGGGACGGGTCTGTCACTGTATAACACTGGGGTACAGTACTGGTGGGGATGGGTCTGTCACTGTATAACACTGGGGTACAGTACTGGTGGGGACGGGTCTGTCACTGTATAACACTGGGGTACAGTACTGGTGGGGACGGGTCTGTCACTGTATAACACTGGGGTACAGTACTGGTGGGGACGGGCCTGTCACTGTATAACACTGGGGTACAGTACTGGTGGGGACGGGTCTGTCGATGTCGAATGTTCTATTCTGTGTTCCTCTTTACGCAGCTGCGTGCTCGGCGGAAAGTTAACCGTGGGGAATCCTTGAAAAACTGCGAGGAATGTGATGTGGTTCCCTCATTTTTCCAGCTTCCGGCGTCGATGGAGGGAACGAGAGCGAGAGAGAGGGAGAGAGAGATGTGTGGACAAGCCTGAACGGTATGCGTCCAGCACCAGAGTGCTGCGGACAATTTTTCATACCCCCCACTGAACTGTCGTCGAACTGCCGTGGGGGTCTGTTGTGCCATTTCGTGTCCTGCTTCTGTCACCCCCCCCCCACCCCCCACCCCTTCCCCCACCTTCCTTCTGAGAGGACATCGCTCTCCCTTTGAGGGAGGTTTTACGGGGACACCCTTGGGACTCCTTCCTGCGTGGACGAGAACTTTGTTTCTTCCCTTTCCTCCCCCTACGAACATTGCCTGTTGTCGCCCCTCCATCCGTCCCGTCTCTCCCCCCCCCCCCCCCCCCCCCTCTCCCCACCCTTCCTCGACCCCCCCCCCCCAAGGACGCCGGTTTTTCCAGATCGCATTCGAGGACACTTATCTGCCCCCCGGGAACTTGGCGTCGGAGCGGTGAAGGAGGCCTCTTGTGTCGCTCACCGCCTAATCCGGGGTCCACTGACGCTGCGGGGATGGACCAAGGGCCGGAGTGGGGGGAGGCCGGGGGGAGCTGGTTAGTGGGGGTGGGTTGCGGGGGGAAGGATTTACCTTTGCACGTGTCCGGACCAGATCGGGGTGTTCCTCGGGGACACCTGTCGGAGGATCCCGTACGCCCGTTCCTCTTCCTCCTGTGTTATGTATTTGACTTGACAGATAGCGGTGGAAATAATTGCTGATTTAATTAAAAAGTGACTGATACCCTTGTGTTTGCTTCTACGAGGGGAGATGGGGAGGGGTCCGGGTTGGCAGGGGATGGGGGTGGGGGGGGGGGGGGGCGTCGCGGGGTGGGGGGGAGGAGAAGGGAATAGGTAAGATAGAAACAGGGAGCTTGTTTCCACTGGCGGGTGAAACCAGAGCGAGGGGACATGGCCTCAAAATAAGGGGGAGCAGATTTTGGAACTTGGAAGGAGAGGTCTCGGGGTACAGGTTCATCGCTCCTTGAAAGTGGAGTCACAGGTGGACAGAGTGGTGAAGAAGGCATTCGGCATGCTTGGTTTCATCGGTCAGAACATCGAATACAGGAGTTGGGACGTCTTGTTGAAGTTGGACAAGACATTGGTAAGGCCACACTTGGAATACTGTGTACAGTTCTGGTCACCCTATTATAGAAAGGATATTATTAAACTAGAAAGAGCGCAGAAAAGATTTACTGGGATGCTACCGGGACTTGATGGTTTGAGTTATAAGGAGAGGCTGGAGAGACTGGGACTTTTTTCTCTGGAGCGTAGGAGGCTGAGGGGTGATCTTATAGAGGTCTATAAAATAATGAGGGGCACAGATCAGCGAGATAGTCAACATCTTTTCCCAAAGGTAGGGGAGTCTCAAACTAGAGGGCATAGGTTTAAGGTGAGAGGGGAGAGATACAAAAGGGTGCAGAGGGGCAATTTTGTTCACACAGAGGGTGGTGAGTGTCTGGAACGAGCTGCCAGAGGCAGTAGTAGAGGCGGGTACAATTTTGTCTTTTAAAAAGCATTTGGACAGTTACATGGGTACGATGGGTATAGAGGGATATGGGCCAAATGTGGGCAATTGGGACTAGCTTAGTGGTTTTTTTTAAAAAAAGGGCGGCATGGACAAGTTGGGCCGAAGGGCCTGTTTCCATGCTGTAAACCTCGATGATTCTGAGATAGGAGGAGGCCATTCGGCCCTTCGAGCCTGCTCCACCATTCACCACCCTCATGGCTGATCGTCCAACTCAATCGTCCAATCCTTGCTTTCCCCACATAACCTTTGACCCCGTTCGCCCCCAAGTGCTCTCTCCAGCCGCCTCTCGAATACATTCAATGTTTCGGCATCAACAACTTCCTGTGGGAATGAGTTCCACAGGCTCACCGGGTGGAGAAATGTCTCCTCCGTCCTCAATGGTCCACCCCGAATCCTCAGACTGTGACCCTCCCTAGTTCTGGACTCCCCCCACCACCTTCGGGAACCTCACATCTACCCTGTCCAGTCCTGTTAAAATCTCTGAGATCCCCCCCCCCCCCTCCTCATTCATCTGAACTCCAGCGAAAGCAACCCTAACCTCGTCAATCTCTCCTCGGACATCAGTCCTCGGAATCAGCCTGGTAAACCTTCGCTGCGCTCCCTCGAGAGCAAGGACATCCTTCCTCAGACAAGGAACTGAGTTGAGGAGAAACTTCTTCACCCACCGGGCTGGGAATCGGTGGAATTCCCATGCCAGTTGAGGCGACCTCGTTGAATGTTCTTCGAGGCAAGGATAGATAGATTTTTGAGCGGGCGGGTAAGTGGAGCTGAGTCCACGAAAAGATGGGCCATGATCTTATTGAATGGCGGAGCAGGCTCGAGGGGCCAGACTGTTGAGGAACAGAGAGATCTTGGGGTCCATATCCACAGATCTCTGAAGGTTGCCACTCAAGTGGATAGAGCTGTGAAGAAGGCCTATAGTGTGTTAGCTTTTATTAACAGGGGGTTGGAGTTTAAGAGCCGTGGGGTTATGCCGCAACTGTACAGGACCTTGGTGAGACCACATTTGGAATATTGTGTGCAGTTCTGGTCACCTCACTATAAGAAGGATGTGGAAGCGCTGGAAAGAGTGCAGAGGAGATTTACCAGGATGCTGCCTGGTTTGGAGGGTAGGTCTTATGAGGAAAGGTTGAGGGAGCTAGGGCTGTTCTCTCTGGAGCAGAGGAGGCTGAGGGGAGACTTAATAGAGGTTTATAAAATGATGAAGGGGATAGATAGAGTGAATGTTCAAAGACTATTTCCTCGGGTGGATGGAGCTATTACAAGGGGGCATAACTATAGGGTTCGTGGTGGGAGATACAGGAAGGATATCAGAGGTAGGTTCTTTACGCAGAGAGTGGTTGGGGTGTGGAATGGACTGCCTGCAGTGATAGTGGAGTCAGACACTTTAGGAACATTTAAGCGGTTATTGGCTAGGCACATGGAGCACACCAGGATGATAGGGAGTGGGATAGCTTGATCTTGGTTTGGGACAAAGCTCGGCACAACATCGAGGGCCGAAGGGCCTGTTCTGTGCTGTACTGTTCTAAGTTCTATATTCGCTGGAGTTTAGAAGAGTGAGAGGGGACCTCATAGAAACTTTAAAACTTCTAACAGGGCTAAGGTAGATTCAGAAAGAAGGTTCCCGATGGTGGGGGGAGTCCAGAACTAGGGGGTCATAGTTTGAGGATAAGGGGGTAAACCTTTTAGGACTGAGGTGAGGAGTAATTTCAGCCAGAAGGTGGTGAATGTGTGGAATTCATTCCTACAGAAAGTAGTTGAGGCCAAAATGTTGTGTGATTTCGAGAAGAAATTAGATAGTTCTTGGGGCTAAAGGGATCGAAGGATATGGGGCGGAAGGGGGGAATTAGGATGGTGAATTTGATACTCAGCCATGAATTCGTAATGAATGGCGGAGCAGGCTGGAAGGGCCGAATGGCCTCCTGCTTCGAGTTTCTGTAAATCCTCCGGGTTTCAAATCGCAAACCGGGTCCCACATAGGATGCACAGGAACAGGAGGAGGCCCATTCAACCCATCTGCCCCCCCCCCCCGAACCTGTTACACAGGAACAGGAGGAGGCCCATTCAACCCATCTGCCCCCCCGAACCTGTTACACAGGAACAGGAGGAGGCCCATTCAGCCCCTCTCTCTCAAGCCTGTTACACAGGAACAGGAGGAGGCCATTCAGCCCCTCTCTCTCGCGAGCCTGTTACACAGGAACAGGAGGAGGCCCATTCAGCCCCTCTCTCTCAAGCCTGTTGCACAGGAACAGGAGGAAGCCCATTCAGCCCCCCTCTCTCTCTCAAGCCTGTTACACAAGAACAGGAGGAGGCCATTCAGCCCCTCTCTCTCGCGAGCCTGTTACACAGAAACAGGAGGAGGCTATTCAGCCCCTCTCTCTCTCTCAAGCCTGTTACACAGGAACAGGAGGAGGCCATTCAGCCCCTCTCTCTCAAGCCTGTTACACAGGAACAGGAGGAAGCCCATTCAGCCCCCCTCTCTCTCTCAAGCCTGTTACACAAGAACAGGAGGAGGCCATTCAGCCCCTCTCTCTCGCGAGCCTGTTACACAGAAACAGGAGGAGGCTATTCAGCCCCTCTCTCTCTCTCAAGCCTGTTACACAGGAACAGGAGGAGGCCATTCAGCCCCCCTCTCTCTCTCAAGCCTGTTACATAGGAACAGGAGGAGGCCCATTCAGCCCCTCTCTCTCTCTCGAGTTTGTTACACAGGAACAGGAGGAGGCCATTCAGCCCCTCTCTCAATCCTGTTACACAGGAACAGGAGGAGGCCATTCAGCCCCTCTCTCTCTCTCTCAATCCTGTTACACAGGAACAGGAGGAGGCCCATTCAGCCCCTCTCTCTTTCTCGAGTTTGTTACACAGGAACAGGAGGAGGCCCATTCAGCCCCTCTCTCTTTCTCGAGTTTGTTACACAGGAACAGGAGGAGGCCCATTCAGCCCCTCTCTCTCTCTCGAGTTTGTTACACAGGAACAGGAGGAGGCCATTCAGCCCCTCTCTCAATCCTGTTACACAGGAACAGGAGGAGGCCATTCAGCCCCCCTCTTTCTCTCCAGCCTGTTACACAGGAACAGGAGGAGGTCCATTCAGCCCCTCTCTCTCTCTCGAGTTTGTTACACAGGAACAAGAGGAGGCCCATTCAGCCCCTCTCTCTCCCTTGAGTTTGTTACACAGGAACAGGAGGAGGTCCATTCAGCCACTCTCTCCCTTGAGCCTGTCACACAAGAGCAGGAGGAGGCCCATTCTAAAACCCTTCCAACTGAATGGGTGTCATTTGAACTGAGGTCTGCGGTTGCATTGGGGTTGGAATGCAGTCCAAGGTTAAGTGGCCATCCAGGGCGCCAGTATGAAAGATGGTGGAGGCACCACCTTCCTTGACTGCTGGTGAGGCGGGGTTGCGAATCATGCCAGCATTAAAGATGGCCTGGTGCCCAATGAGGGGGGAGGCAAGAAGTGGCCAGTGTGAAAGATGGCAGAAGGCGGTCTCCATAGAATGGCAGAGTGCGCCAATATGAAAGATGGTGTCCAATGAAGTGTTAGACAGGGAGATGCCGCCAGTATTAAAGATGTCGGATGGGCAGAGATATAATGGGAGGGGGGGTTGCCAGTATGAAATATGGTGTTCTGTGTATTGCATGGAATGGGGTGTGGTGCCAGTAATAAAGATGGCGGACACTTGTATCTCACCATGGGGCAGCGGGCGCCAATATGAAAGATGAGAGGTTACACAACATCAGGTTACAGTCCAACAGGTTTATTTTGAAAACTCGAGCTTTCGGAGTGCTGCTCCTTCATTAGGTAAAATGGGCGGCGCGGTGGGTTGGCGCCGCTCCCTCACAGCGCCAGGGGCCCGGGTTCGATTCCCGGCTTGGGTCACTGTCTGTGTGGAATCTGCACGTTCTCCCCGTGTCTGCGTGGGTTTCCTGCGGATGCTCCGGTTTCCTCCCACAGTCCGAAAGATGTGCGGGTTAGGTGCATTGGCCGTGCTAAATTGTCCCTTAGTGTCCAACGATGTGCAGGTTTGGTGGATTGGCCATGCTAAATTGTCCCTTAGTGTCCAAAGATGTGCAGGTTAGGTGGATTGGCCATGCTAAATTGTCCCTTAGTGTCCAAAGATGTGCAGGTTAGGTGGATTGGTCATGCTAAATTGCCCCCTTAGTGTCCAAAGATGTGCAGGTTAGGTGGATTGGCCGTGCTAAATTGTCCCTCAGTGTCCAAAGTTGTGCAGGTTCGGTGGATTGGCCATGCTAAATTGCCCCTTAGTGTCCAAAGATGTGCAGGTTAGGTGGATTGGCCATGCTAAATTGCCCCTTAGTGTCCAAGATTGTGTAGGTTAGGCATATTGGCCATGCTAAATTGTCCCTTAGTGTCCAAAGATGAGCAGGTTGGATGGATTGGCCATACTAAATTGTCCCTTAGTGTCCAAAGATGTGCAGGTTAGGTTTATTGGCCATGCTAAATTGCCACTTAGTGTCCAAAGATGTGCAGGTTGGATGGATTGGCCATACTAAATTGTCCTTTAGTGTCCAAAGATGTGCAGATTAGGTGGATTGGCCATGCTAAATTGCCACTTAGTGTCCAAAGATGTGCAGGTTGGATGGATTGGCCATACTAAATTGTCCCTTAGTGTCCAAAGATGTGCAGGTTTGGTGGATTGGCCATGTTAAATTGTCCCTTAGTGTCCAAAGATGTGTAGGTTAGATGGATTGGCCATGCTAAATTGTCCCCTTAGTGTCCAAAGATGTGTAGGTTAGGTGGATTGACCATGTTAAATTGTCCCCTTAGTGTCCAAAACAGTGTAGGTTAGGGGGATTGGCCATGCTAAATTGTCCCTTAGTGTCCAAAGATGTTCAGGTTTGGTGGATTGGCCATGTTAAATTGTCCCTTAGTGTCCAAAGATGTGCAGGTTAGGTGGATTGGCCATGCTAAATTGTCCCTTAGTGTCCAAAGATGTGCAGGTTAGGTGGACTGGCCATGCTAAATTGTCCCTTAGTGTCCAAAGATGTGCAGGTTAGGTGGATTGGCCATGCTAAATTGTCCCTTAGTGTCCAAAGATGTGCAGGTTAGGTGGATTGGCCATGCTAAATTGTCCCTTAGTGTCCAAAGATGTGCAGGTTAGGTGGATTGGCCATGCTAAATTGTCCCTTAGTGTCCAAAGATGTGCAGGTTAGGTGGATTGGCCATGCTAAATTGCCCCCTTAGTGTTCAAAGATGTGCAGGTTAGGGGGATTGGCCATGCTAAATTGCTCCTTAGTGTCCAAAGATGTGCAGGTTAGGTGGATTGGCCATGCTAAATTGCCCCTTAGTGTCCAAAGATGTGCAGGTTAGGCATATTGGCCATGCTAAATTGTCCCTTAGTGTCCAAAGATGTGCAGGTTGGGTGGATTGGCCATGCTAAATTGCCCCTTAGTGTCCAAAGATGTGCAGGTTAGGCATATTGGCCATGCTAAATTGTCCCTTAGTGTCCAAAGATGTGCAGGTTAGGCATATTGGCCATGCTAAATTGTCCCTTAGTGTCCAAAGATGTGCAGGTTAGGTGGATTGGCCATGCTAAATTGTCCCTTAGTGTCCAAAGATGTGCAGGTTAGGTGGATTGGCCATGCTAAATTGCCCCCTTAGTGTCCAAAGATGTGCAGGTTAGGGGGATTGGCCATGCTAAATTGCTCCTTAGTGTCCAAAGATGTGCAGGTTAGGTGGATTGGCCATGCTAAATTGCCCCTTAGTGTCCAAAGATGTGCAGGTTAGGCATATTGGCCATGCTAAATTGTCCCTTAGTGTCCAAAGATGTGCAGGTTGGGTGGATTGGCCATGCTAAATTGCCCCTTAGTGTCCAAAGATGTGCAGGTTAGGCATATTGGCCATGCTAAATTGTCCCTTAGTGTCCAAAGATGTGCAGGTTAGGCATATTGGCCATGCTAAATTGTCCCTTAGTGTCCAAAGATGTGCAGGTTGGGTGGATTGGCCATGCTAAATTGTCCCTTAGTGTCCAAAGATGTGCAGGTTGGGTGGATTGGCCATGCTAAATTGTCCCTTAGTGTCCAAAGATGTGCAGGTTAGGGTGGATTGGCCATGCTAAATTGTCCCTTAGTGTCCAAAGATGTGCAGGTTGGGTGGATTGGCCATGCTAAATTGCCCCTTAGTGTCCAAAGATGTGCAGGTTAGGCATATTGGCCATGCTAAATTGTCCCTTAGTGTCCAAAGATGTGCAGGTTAGGCATATTGGCTATGCTAAATTGTCCCTTAGTGTCCAAAGATGTGCAGGTTGGGTGGATTGGCCATGCTAAATTGTCCCTTAGTGTCCAAAGATGTGCAGGTTAGGGTGGATTGGCCATGCTAAATTGTCCCTTAGTGTCCAAAGATGTGCAGGTTAGGGTGGATTGGCCATGCTAAATTGTCCCTTAGTGTCCAAAGATGTGCAGGTTGGGTGGATTGGCCATGCTAAATTGTCTCTTAGTGTCAGGGGGACTAGCTGGGGTAAATGATGGGGCCTGGGTGGGATTGTGGTCCGGTGCAGACGCGATGGGCCGAATGGCCTCCTTGTGCACTGTCGGGATTCAATCATTCTACCCTATGAATAAACAGTATGTGTCAAGTGTGGACAGGCTGTTTAACCAGTGAAGGGTTGATCCTAGAATTGATCATTCAAAACCCGAGCGACGATCGCCAGTAATCAATGGTGCTGAAAAACTGCAAACTGATTCGGGCGGAGAGATCGTCACCCACTCTCAAAGGTGCGCAGGGTGTCAAAATGTGGGGGTGTGGGGGTGTGGGGTGTGGGGGTGTGGGGT
>NW_027593579.1:0-29849 GCF_964213995.1 Mustelus asterias
CTGCGTAAAGACACATTGCATAGCTAATAGAATATGTTGATGTGATTTCTTTCCTATATTACACTATCTACAGTATGTACACGCTCACACCTGGCCCGTTCCAACCACAGCGCTAACTGCAGCTTCTGGGACACTGTCCTGTCAACACAAAACTACAATAGGCCACCCTGTACACAGTGCTTACTGCACGAGAGGGGGAGACAAAACACGGAGTGAGTGAGGGAGCGTCAAAGAGGAGGACAGGCAGAGAGACATCGAGACAGACCCATCCCCACCAGTACTGTACCCCAATGTTATAGTGACAGACCCATCCCCACCAGTACTGTACCCAGTGTTATACAGCGACAGACCTGTCCCCACCAGTACTGTACCCCAGTGTTATACAGCGACAGACCCATCCCCACCAGTACTGTACCCAGTGTTATACAGCGACAGACCTGTCCCCACCAGTACTGTACCCCAGTGTTATACAGCGACAGACCCATCCCCACCAGTACTGTATCCCAGTGTTATACAGTGACAGACCCGTCCCCACCAGTACTGTATCCCAGTGTTATACAGTGACAGACCCGTCCCCACCAGTACTGTATCCCAGTGTTATACAGTGACAGACCCGTCCCCACCAGTACTGTACCCCAGTGTTATAGTGACAGACCCATCCCCACCAGTACTGTATCCCAGTGTTATACATGACAGACCTGTCCCCACCAGTACTGTACCCCAGTGTTATACAGCGACAGACCCGTCCCCACCAGTACTGTACCCCAGTGTTATACAGTGACAGACCCGTCCCCACCAGTACTGTCCCCCAGTGTTACACAGCGACAGACCCGTCCCCACCAGTACTGTACCCCAGTGTTATACAGTGACAGAGCCATCCCCACCAGTACTGTACCCCAGTGTTATACAGTGACAGACCCGTCCCACCAGTACTGTGCACCAGTGTTATACAGCGACAGACCTGTCCCTACCGGTACTGTAACCCCAGTGTTATACAGTGACAGACCCATACCCACCCAGTACTGTACCCCAGTGTTATACAGTGACAGACCCGTCCCCACCAGTACTGTACCCCAGTGTTATACAGAGACAGACCCGTCCCCACCAGTACTGTCCCCCAGTGTTATAGAGACAGACCCGTCCCCACCAGTGCTGTACCCCAGTGTTATACAGTGACAGACCCGTCCCCACCAGTACTGTATCCCAGTGTTATACAGTGACAGACCCGTCCCCACCAGTACTGTACCCCAGTGTTATACAGTGACAGACCTGTCCCTACCGGTACTGTATCCCAGTGTTGTACAGTGACAGACCCGTCCCCACCAGTACTGTACCCCAGAGTTATACAGTGACAGACCCGTCCCCACCAGTACTGTACCCTAGTGTTATACAGTGACAGACCCGCCCCCACCAGTACTGTACCCCAGCGTTATACAGTGACAGACCCGTCCCCACCAGTACTGTACCCCAGTGTTATACAGCGACAGACCCATCCCCACCAGTACTGTACCCCAGTGTTATACAGTGACAGACCCGTCCCCACCAGTACTGTACCCCAGCGTTATACAGCGACAGACCCGTCCCCACCAGTGCTGTACCCCAGTGTTATACAGCGACAGACCCATCCCCACCGGTACTGTACCCCAGTGTTACACAGCAACAGGCCCGTCCCCACCAGTACTGTACTCCTCCCGCAGTGGAGGCCAGATCAAAGAGTCAGTGCGACGCCAAGGAGGATCCAGAGACCAAGTTACATCAGAGTGTTGCTTACTGTGCTGCCTCTCCCTCGCCCCACTCTCTCATTCCTCAACTTTCCTCTCGCCCCCCCACCCACCCCCGACAAACATTGTACATCATGTATCACCCCAGAATCTGCCTCCCGCAGTGACTGCGCCCCCTCCCCCTCCCCCACAGAACCGACCCCACTCCAGCTTCATTTCATTTAAAACATTCGATATATTTCTTCTTTTCGTAAAATAGGTAATTATTCACAAATATCTTTTTTTTTCTCGTTTTAAAAAGGAACTAAATGGCCCTCGGGACTCTCTCTCTCTCGCTAACGTTAGGTGGTCAGTTTAAATCTACAGACCAGAAGTTCAATAATACACAGTATTTACACTTCTTGTGCGCCGCTCTCTGCTCCCCACACCCCTCCCCTTCCCCCTGCCCCTCTTTCTCCCCCCCCCCCTCCTCATCGGTAGCAGAGATCGGCGAAAGGCACCCTGGGGGTGGGAGCGAGAGACTGGGGATAATCTGCACCCTCCCCCAGTGACGAAACAACCTTCATTCACCACACCCTCTCGCTCTCAACAGCCCTGTTAGTTCAGTCCACCGTCCTCTTGTCCACAGCCAGTCCGTGTAGTCGTTGTTTTGCTACCTGCGGGCACTGAGGGGGGAGGGTGGTCGGTGGGTGGGTTTTGGGGGGGGGGGGGGGGGGGGGGGTGGCGGAAAGAGAGGAGGGGGGGGGGAGGGGGATGTGCTTCCTCCCCTCTTTCCCCACCTCTCTCTCTCTCTCTCCTCTCTCTCGCTCGCTCGCTCCCAACGCCAGCCATTAGAGACGGAATGAGTCCTCCACCGCAGGGTCAGACAAGAGTGTCAGGTTGGGGTCGCTGAGCATGCTCAGTCCGTCCAGAGTCAGGGGCTCGATCTTGAGCTCGTCGTTCAGTGGGTATTGCGAGTCCATCTCGAAGCCCGGCACGCCGGCCAGGGCGCTGGTGATCTCCTTGGAGAAGCCGGGAGGGGAGTCGCCTGGGGGGGGGGGAAGGGGAGGAACAGAAAGACAGGTGAGCAAGTGAACGGCGCAGGGACGGAGATGACAAGTCACACACCAGGAAGTGGGGGGGGGGGGGGGGGGGGGGGGGATTCATATCTAGACGGACCTCTCTGCCGCTGTCCTGGAGTTTGGACCTGCGGACAAAGTCTCAACATCTGAGCGTCAACTCAAAAGGACAATGGCAGAGGGCAAGTGTTCAGCCCTGCGATTCCCGATGGGAATTCATCCACGCCCCCTCCCGCCTTTAAATTATTCAGTGAGCCCCCATCTCCACCACCTTCCGAGGCAGACAGTTCCAAACATAGGAATGAGGAGCAGAAATGGGTAAATTGAGCCCTTCGAGCGTGCCCCGCCATTCAATCAGACCATGGCTGATCTCTCCCTGGTCTCAAATCCACCTCCCCACCTGTTCCCCATATCCCTTTAACCTGTTTTTAATTAGAAATATATCTATCTCCTTCAGGGAAACTGTTTCCACTGGTGGGTGAAACTAGAACTCGGGGGCACGGCCTCAAAATAAGGGGGAGCAGATTTAGGACTGAGTTGAGGAGGAACTTCTTCACACAAAGGGTTGTGAATCTGTGGAATTCCCTGCCCAGTTGAGGCTACCTCGTTGAATGTTTCTAAGGCAAGGACAGACAGATTTTTGAACACTAAAGGAATTAAGGGGAGCGGGTGGGTAAGTGGAGCTGAGTCCACGAAAAGATCAGCCATGATCTTATTGAATGGCGGAGCAGGCTCGAGGGGCCGAATGGCCTCCTCCTGCTCCTAGCTCTTATGTTCTTCTTGAAACCATTCAATGATTCAGACTCCACCGCGCGATGGGACAGCGAGTTCCACAAATTCACCACCCTCTGCGAGAAGTAGTTCCTCCTCATCTCAGTTTTAAATCTACCGCCTCTCAACCTATACCCGTGACCTCTTGTTCGAGTTGTCCGAGATTGCCCCACAAGGGGAAACATTTGATTTGGTTCATTGTCACATGTATTGGGATGCAGTGAAAAGTATTGTTTCTTGCGCGCTATACAGACAAAGCATACCGTTCATAGAGAAGGAAAGGAGTGTGCAGAATGTAGTGTTACAGTCAAAGCTAGTGTGTAGAGAAAGATCAACTTAATGCAGGGGAGGTTCATTCAAAAGTCTGACCGCAGCAGGGAAGAAGCTGTTCTTGAGTCGGTCGGTACGTGACCTCAGACTTTTATATCTTCTTCCTTATGGAAGAAGGTGGAAGAGAGAATGTCCGGGGTGCATGGGGTCTTTAATTATGCCGGCTGCTTTTCCCCGAGGCAGCGGGAAGTGTAGACAGAGTCAATGGATGGGAGGCTGGTTTGCGTGATGGATTGGGCTACATTCACGACCTTTTGTAGTTCCTTGCAGTCTTGGGCAGAGCAGGAGCCAGACCAAGCTGTGATACAACCTGAAAGAATGCTTTCTACGGTGCATCTGTAAAAGTTGATGAGAGTCGTAGCTGACGTGCCAAATTTCCTTAATCTTCTGAGAAAGTAGAGGCGTTGGTGGGGCTTTCTTAACTATAGTGTCAGCATGGGGGGGGGGACCAGGACAGGTTGTTGGTGATCTGAACACCTAAAAACCAGAAGCTCTCGACTCTTTCTACTTTGTCCCCGTTGATGTAGACAGGGGCATGTTCTCCTTTACGCTTCCTGAAGTCGATGACAATCTCCTTCGTTTTGTTGACATTGAGGGAGAGATTATTGTCACCGCACCAGTTCACCAGATTCTCTATCTCATTCCTGATTACATTTACTTTATCAATCCCTTTTAGAATTTTACATCCCTCGATCAGATCCCCTCTCATCCTTCTAAACTCCAGCGAGTACAAGCCCAAACTGTTTAATCTCTCCTCATACGTCAACCCTTTCATCCCCGGAATCAATCTGGCCAGGTTAAAAAATTGCCCCTTAGAGTCCTGGGATGTGTAGGTTAGTGGGATTAGCGGGTAAAATATGTGGGGGTAGGGCCTGGGTGGGATTGTGGTCGGTGCAGACTCGATGGGCCGAATGGCCTCCTTCTGCACTGTAGGGTTTCTATGATGATTTCTATGATTATCCTCATAAGGCATGCCACTCAATCCAGGCAACATCCTTGTAAATCTCCTCTGCACCCTTTCAATCATCTCCACATCCTTCCTGTAATGAGGCGACCAGAACTGAGCACAGTACTCCAAGTGGGGTCTGACGAGGGTCTTATATAGCTGCAGTCCAAGTGGGGTCTGACGAGGGTCTTATATAGCTGCAATATATAGCTGTGTTGGTGGGCTTTCTTAACTATTAAGAAAGCTCCACCAACGCCTCTACTTTCCCAGAAGACTAAGGAAATTTGGCATTTCAGCTACGACTCTCACCAACTTTTACAGATGCACCATAGAAAGCATTCTTTCTGGTTGTATCACAGCTTGGTATGGCTCCTGCTCTGCCCAAGACCGCAAGGAACTACAAAGGGTTGTGAATGTAGCCCAATCCATCATGCAAACAGCCTCCCATCCATTGACTCTGTCTACACTTCCTGCTGCCTCGGGGAAAAGCAGCCAGCATAATTAAGGACCCCCACGCACCCCGGACATTCTCTCTTCCACCTTCTTCTGTCGGGAAAAAGATACAAAAGTCTGAGGTCACGTACCGACCGACTCAAGAACAGCTTCTTCCCTGCTGCTGCCATCAGACTTTTGAATGGACCTACCTCGCATTAAGTTGATCTTTCTCTACACCCTAGCTATGACTGTAACACTACAGGGGCGGCACGGTGGTTAGCACTGCTGCCTCACAGCGCCTGGGACCCGGGTTCGATTCCCAGCTTGGGTCACTGTCTGTTTGGAGTCTGCAAGTTCTGCCCATGTCTGCATGGGTTTCCTCCGGGTGCTCCGGTTTCCTCCCACCGTCCAAAGACATGCGGGTTGGGTGGATTGGCCATGTTAAATTGACCCTAGTGTCAGGGGGATTAGCAGGGTAAGTATGAGGGGTTACGGGAATAGGGCCTGGGTGAGATTGTTGTTGGTGCGGACTCGATGGGCCGAATGGCCTCCTTCCGCACTGTGGGGATTCTATGATTTTCACTCTATTCCAATACATGTGACAATAATAAATCAAATCAAATACATTTACACCTTCCTTAGATAAGGAGAGTAAATCTGTGCAGTGTATTGGAGTTGGGGTCTCTGCCATGGCTGGTTTCACGGTGTAGGGACCACCTACCTGTGAGGATGATGTTGGGGATGGTTCCCATGCGATTGTAATAGTAGACGTTCTGCTTGTTGAGGAGCTGAGGGTCCTGTAAACTCTCGCTGCTGTCCATTGGGCCCATCACGTCAGCCTGGGAGAAGCTGCTGTTCTCCATGTTGCCGCTGAATACATTGCTGTTCAAAGTCAGATCACCGACCAGGGTCTCCATGTTGCACTGAGGGGGAGGGGGGGGGGGGGGGGGGGGGGGGAGAGAGAGAGAGAGAGAGAGGGTCCAATCAATGAACAGTCTCCGCAGAGGCAATAAGGCCGATCCTGGAGGGCAGGAGGCCCCCCCCCCCCCCCCACCCCCCGGGAGACAAGACGGAGACAAGGGCTGGAGGGGCCCCGGTGATTTCAGACAGCAGACACACACCCAGGTACGGGACACTGCAGGAGAAGGGATCGCTGACCCTGATCCAGGCCTGCTGGAACAGGAGGGAGGGAGGGCTGACGCTGATCCTGGCCTGCTGGAACAGGAGGGAGGGAGGGCTGACGCTGATCCTGGCCTGCTGGAACAGGGGGACGGATGGATCACTGATCCTGATCCAGGCCTGCTGGAACAGGAGAAGGGATCGCTGACCCTGATCCAGGCCTGCTGGAACAGGGGGAGGGAGGGAGGGAGGGATTGTTGATCCAGGCCTGCTGGAACAGGGGGGAGGGAGGGATCGCTGATCCTGATCCAGGCCTGCTGGAACAGGGGGGAGGGAGGGATCGCTGATCCTGATCCAGGCCTGCTGGAACAGGGGGAGGGAGGGATCACTGATCCAGGCCTGCTGGAACAGGGGGGAGGGAGGGATCGCTGATCCAGGCCTGCTGGAACAGGGGGGAGGGAGGGAGGGATTGTTGATCCAGGCCTGCTGGAACAGGGGGGAGGGAGGGATCACTGATCCAGGCCTGCTGGAACAGGAGAAGGGATCGCTGACCCTGATCCAGGCCTGCTGGAACAGGGGGAGGGAGGGATCACTGACCCAGGCCTGCTGGAACAGGGGGGAGGGAGGGATCGCTGATCCAGGCCTGCTGGAAAAGGGGGAGGGAGGGAGGGATTGTTGATCCAGGCCTGCTGGAACAGGGGGGAGGGAGGGATCACTGATCCAGGCCTGCTGGAACAGGCGGAGGGAGGAATCACTGATCCTGGCCTGCTGGAAGAGGGGGAGGGAGGGATCACTGATCCTGGCCTGCTGGAACAGGGGGAGGGAGGGAGGGATTGTTGATCCAGGCCTGCTGGAACAGGGGGGAGGGAGGGATCGCTGATCCAGGCCTGCTGGAACAGGGGGACGGATGGATCACTAACCCTGATCCGGCCCTGCTGGAACAGGGGGAGGGAGGGCTGAGCCTGATCCAGGCCTGCTGGAACAGGGGGAGGGAGGGCTGATCCTGATCCTGGCCTGCTGGAACAGGGGGAGGGATGGATCACTGATCCTGATCCTGGCCTGCTGGAACAGGGGGAGGGAGGGTTCACTAACCCTGATCCGGCCCTGCTGGAACAGGGGGAGGGAAAGCGGGTTGTGACTCACCTGGTGGGACAGGTCGCTCGTCTGCTGACTCGATAAGTGCTGCTCAAAATAGGAATCTCCAAAGAGGTTCTTGAGGATGGTGGCTTGCTGTAGGGGAGATAAAACGGCCGAGTGTCAGCAACAGAGCCCCAAGACAGCTCAATCCTCAAACCTAATCCAACCCTTCCTCCAGAATACACTCTGCACTCATTGAATACAGGAGTTGGGACATCTTGTTGAAGTTGTACAAGACATTGGTAAGGCCACACTTGGAATACTGTGTACAGTTCTGGTCACCCTGGGCGGCACGGTAGCACAGTGGTTAGCACTGCGGCTTCACAGCTCCAGGGACCTGGGTTCGATTCCCGCTCGGGTCATTGTCTGTGTGGAGTTTGCACATTCTCCTCGTGTCTGCGTGGGTTTCCTCCGGGTGCTCCGGTTTCCTCCCACAGTCCAAAGATGTGTGGGTTAGGTTGATTGGCTGTGCTAAAATTGCCCCTTAGTGTCCTGAGATGAGTAGGTTAGAGGGATTAGCGGGTAAAATATGTAGGGATATGGGGGTAGGGCCTGGGTGGGATTGTGGTCGGTGCAGACTCGATGGGCCGAATGGCCTCTTTCTGCACTGTAGGGTTTCTATGATCTATAGAAAGGATATTATTAAACTAGAAAGAGTGCAGAAAAGATTTACTCGGATGCTACTGGGACTTGATGGATTGAGTTATAAGGAGAGGCTGGATAGACTGGGACTTTTTTCTCTGGAGCGTAGGAGGTTGAGGGGTGATCTTATAGAGGTCTATAAAATAATGAGGGGCACAGATCAGCTAGATAGTCAATATCTTTTCCCAAAGGTAGGGGAGTCTAAAACTGGAGGGTGTAGGTTTAAGGTGAGAGGGTACCATTCATAGAGTATATAGGGGAGAAGGAAAGGAGAGAGTGCAGAATGGAACCCTCCTTCTGTTCCAGCCTCAGGCTGGGACGCCAGAGGGGCAATTGTTTCACACAGAGGGTGGTGAGTGCCTGGAACGAGCTGCCAGAGGCAGTAGTAGAGGCAGGTACAATTTTGTCTTTTAAAAAGCATTTAGACAGTTCATAGAAATCATAGAAACCCTACAGTGCAGAAGGAGGCCATTCGGCCCATCGAGTCTGCACCGAGCACAATCCCACCCAGGCCCTACCCCCACATATTTACCCGCTAATCCCTCTAACCTACGCATCTCAGGACTCTAAGGGGCAATTTTTAACCTGGCCAATCAACCTAACCCGCACATCTTTGGACTGTGGGAGGAAACCGGAGCACCCGGAGGAAACCCACGCAGACACGAGGAGAACATGCAAACTCCACACAGACAGTGACCCGAGCCGGGAATCGAACCCGGGACCCTGGAGCTGTGAAGCAGCAGTGCTAACCACTGTGCTACCGTGCCGCCCTATTATGGGTAAGATGGGTATGGAGGTATATGGGTCAAATGTGGGCAATTGGGACTAGCTTAGTGGACAAGTTGGGCCGAAGGGCCAGTTTCCATGCTGCGAGACTCTGTGAGACAAGTGTACCCCTCACCCTGCACAGCCCCATGTTCCTGAAACAAGTCGGGACAGTGCTATCCTTTAACTCCTTTGTCAGTCAGGAATCGATTCCCTTCTGCCTACACCGACTGACCGAGCCTCCCCGCTCTCTGGACGACAGCTCCAAAGACTCTCAGCGCTCAGAGAAAACATTCCTCCTCATCTCGAGTCTTAAATGAGAGACCCCCCCTGAATTTTAAACTGTGTCCCCTCGTTCTAGTCTCTCCCACAAGGGACAGGCACGGCGGCACAGTGGGTTAGCGCTGCTGCCTCAGGGACCCGGGTTCGATTCCTGGCCTGGGTCACTGTCTGTGCAGAGTCTGCACGTTCTCCCCGTGTCTGCGTGGGTTTCCTCCGGGTGCTCCGGTTTCCTCCCACAGTCTGAAAGATGCGCTGGTTAGGGTGCATTGGCCGTGCTAAATTCTCCCTCAGTGTAACCCGAACAGGCGCCGGAGTGTGGCGACTAGGGGATTCTCACAGTAACTTCATTGCAGTGTTAATGTAAGCCGACTTGTGACACTAGCAAATAAACGAAATAAATAAATACTCCTTGTTGCTGTCTGCTAACCAATTGTTTATCCAATGTTAACATATCAGCCCCAGTTCCATCAGCCATATTAGCCCGGTACCATATCGAATGACCTTCGGAAATCTAGATATACTACATCCACTCGCTCCCCATTATCACCCCTCCTACTTACATCCCCAAGAAAACACGAAGAAGTTTGTTAAATGTGATTTTGTGACACCTAGTTGACTCCATCTGATAATACTGCGATATTCCACATCCATTGGCATTTGGACATCAGACATGGACTGTCTGGACCAACCAAGCTTTATCCCCAGCTTGGTCTCTGTGCCGTTCCCAGTCTCTCAGGACACGGGCTGGCCTTCCAGCATCATCCATCCTTCGGTACTACTTTTCCCAGTTATCCGTAATGATATCCTGGTTACGGGAGACAGTCAGAAACCAGTCGGCACCTTTGGCAAGGCGGGGGCGAGTGAAAATAGCAAGGTAATCATGCGGCTGGAGCCCCTTCCTCACACCCTCCCCCCGCCCCAGCTCCATCACCCTCGAGTCCCACATTCCCTACCCCCCACCCCCCTCCCCCGGCACTCATCATCAACATAGTAACAGTACTACTCACGCTGAGGGGGCAGGCGCCTGGCTGCACACAGGGCGACGATGGCTGTGCTTGTTGTTGCTGCGGGAGAGTGTTCTTCTGAGACGGCTGGTGTTGGTAGCCTTGCTGCTGGGCTGGCTGGGACGCCTGGTAGCCTTGCTGCTGGGATTGTTGGGACGCCTGGTAACCTTGTTGCTGGGATTGTTGGGATGCCTGGTAACCTTGTTGCTGGGATTGTTGGGATGCCTGGTAACCTTGTTGCTGGGCTGGCTGGGACGCCTGGTAGCCTTGTTGCTGGGATTGTTGGGATGCCTGGTAGCCTTGCTGCTGGGTCGGCTGGGACGACTGGTAGCCTTGTTGCTGGGATTGTTGGGACGTCTGGTAGCCTTGTTGCTGGGACTGCTGGTAGCCTTGCTGTTGGGATGGCTGGTAGCCTTGTTGCTGGGACGGTTGGTAGTCTTGCTGCTGGGATGGCTGGGTCTGTTGGGATGGTTGGTAACCTTGCTGTTGGGACTGTTGGTAGCCTTGCTGCTGGGTGTGTGGGTAAGCTTGTTGCTGGGACGCCTGGTAGCCTTGTTGCTGGGATTGCTGGGACGCCTGGTAGCCTTGTTGCTGGGACGCCTGGTAGCCTTGTTGCTGGGATTGCTGGGACGCCTGGTAGCCTTGTTGCTGGGACTGAGGGTAAGATTGCTGTTGTTGGGATTGCTGTTGACAGAAGGGGTATGGGGGCAATCGCTGGTCCATTGAAAGATTGCTGGTATCCAAAGGAATACCCTGCAGATATAGAAGAGGCAGTTAGATTCCTCGAGCAGAGTTTCATTTCATTCCAGTGCAGTGGGTCAGGCGAGTCACACCGACACTGCCTCAGGGTTCACATCTCTATTTAACAATGCCTCCAGCCCTCTACCTGCCCACTTCTGATCCTCCTCTAACATGCTCCACCACTCGCCAGTTACAATCCCCCCTATATTCGGGATCTCTCTCCAGCATGTCTCCCTGCACTGAAGTCCCAAAGCTTTGACAAGGCCTCATTTTGCCTGAATGTTTGATATCTGCCAGACATTTTGCAACTTCACAGGAGCTACAATTAACAGCCCAACGAAGGAGATTGTCATCGACTTCAGGAAGCATAGTAGGCGACATGCCCCTGTCTACATCAACGGGGATGAAGTGGAAATGGTCGAGAGCTTCAAGTTTTTAGGTGTTCAGATCACCAACAACCTGCCCTGGTCCCCCCCATGCCGACACTATAATTAAGAAAGCCCCACCAACACCTCTACTTTCTCAGGAGGCTATGGAAATTTGGCATGTCAGCTACGACTCTCACCAACTTTTACAGATGCACCATAGAAAGCATCCTTTCTGGTTGTATCACAGCTTGGTCTGGGGCTCCTGCTCTGCCCAAGACCGCAACAAAATACAAAAGGTCATGAATGTAGACCAATCCATCACGCAAACCATCCATTGACTCTGTCTACACTTCCCGCTGCCTCGGAAAAGCAGCCAGCATAATTAAGGACCCCCACGCACCCCGGACATTCTCTCTTCCACCTTCTTCCGTTGGGAAGGTGGTACAAATGTCTGAGGTCACTTACCGACCGACTCAAGAACAGCTTCTTCCCTGCTGCTGTCAGACTTTTGAATGGACCTACCTCGCATTAAGTTGATCTTTCTCTACACCCTAGCTATGACTGTAACACTACATTCTGCACCCTCTCCTTTCCTTCTCCCCATTATACTCTATGAATGGTACCCTTTGTCTGTATGGCGCGCAAGAAACAATACTTTTCACTGTATCCCAATACATGTGTCAATAATAAATCAAATCAAATATTAAGTTGATTTTTCTCTACACCCTAGCTATAACTGTAACACGATTCTGCCCCCTCTCCTTTCCTTCTTTATGAACAGTATGCTTTGTCTGTATAGCGGGCAAGAAATAATACGTTTCACTGTATCCCTGTACATGTGACAATTAATCAAATCCTTTTCCTTCTCCCCTCTGTATTCTATGAACGGTATGCTTTGTCTGTATCTCGCGCAAGAAACAATACTTTTCACTGTAGCCCAATACATGTGACAATAATAAACCAAATCAAACTAAACCAATGCCTCAACTGAAGCTAGATAAAAGTGCGCCCAGAATCCCAGCTCCCCGCCTGGCCTCTTACCTGTGTGATGGAGGAAAGGGTGGGAGACATTGTGGGAGAGAATGGCTTGCTGTGGGGCCTCCTGGAGTCACTGCTGCTCAGTGTGAGTGGGTTGAGTGGGACCCTCCTTCGAGGGGAGGTGCTGATGGAGCCGGGAGGCAGCGAGCTGTTGAGTGAGGAGTGCAGCGAGGAGGCACTCAGCGGAGACTGCTTGGAGAGGGCGTTCACCACCGGCTGCAGCGAGGAGGGGTTGCTGGGCGACGACTGCAGCGAGGGGTTGCTGAGCGACGTGCGGAGGGAAGAACTGCTGAGGGAGGACTGGAGGGAGGGGTTGCTGAGGGAGGACTGCAGCGAGGAGTTGCTGAGCGACTGGGCGCTCAGTGAGGACTGCAGCGAGGGGTTGCTGAGCGACGACTGCAGGGACATGTTACTCAGGGATCCTTGCAATGAAGAGGACAACCCTTGGAAGAAAAGAAGAGACAAGCTCATTTAGCAAATCAAATCTACTTCGCACTTTCACCTTGGCCATTAGATAAAACAGTTTGATAGCAGCCTCTTGTTGTGAAGTTATAAAATTATAAGAGTTGTAAAAATCCATGGTTTAGTTAGAAAAGGTCGTTTTTTTTGTACTGAAGTGGGTGCATTAGTACACAGACTGAAACATTATATCAGAGGCAAAAACAGCAGGATTGCTTTGGTAACAGACTTTAGGCATTTGAATCAGAACATGTTTTTGACGCTTAACCATTCAATTTGAAATAGGCATTCGAATAGTAGCAGCCTATCAGATTTGAATTTGATGTTTTGATAACCTGCAAACTAATCCGATTGCGGGGAATTTTGGTGCGTCATCGGGGGTACAAAAGTCACAGCTCCCAGCTCCAGACAGCCGCTGCCTCTGTCTGCCATAGTTCACACATACAGAGAGCGGGAGACACAGCCAGCCACTGTCTAACAGTGCAACTAGCCACGTTTATGTCCTAAAAGTAAGCCTCATCGCAATCGTATAGGTACCAACAGAAGATAGAGAAAACAGAAGATAAAGAAAGAATATTCTGGAAGATAACACCTGCTGCATTTTGTGTGACTAAAAATTCATTTTTTTTTTGTTAGTAAGTGGGAATTGTATTAATCTAAACAACATTCCATTAGGATCATGTGTTATTCGGTTTGTTAATCGTTTAGTTAATCTGCTCACTGCTAACTAGATAAATAAAGTGTTACTCGTTTTTTCAGAGGGAGTCTGAGCTAGTTATTTTGATTTGAGCACTAAACATTGCTGAAGTGCAGATATTATCCCTTCGCACACGCCCTTTAACAGATTATGGAGGGAGGTACTTCTCTTTGAGTGTTAGCTCTCAGAGAGGAAATCAACTTTCCTCTTCATAACACTCTCTACTGGGCAGTTCATAGAACCCCTACAGTGCAGGAGGAGGCCATTTGGCCCATGGAGCCTGCACCGACAACAATCCCAGCCAGTTCCTGTCCCTGTAACCCCACATATTTACCCTCCTAATCCCCCTGACACTAAGGGGTCAATTTAGCACGGTCAATCCACCTAACCCGCATATCTTTGGACTGTAGGAGGAAACCAGAGCACCCGGAGGAAACCCACGCAGACACGGGGAGAACGTGCAAACTCCACACAGACAGTGACCCAAGCCGGGAATCGAACCTGGGTCCCTGGTGCTGTGAGGCAGCAGTGCTAACCCACTGTGCCGCCCCGTTCTATGGGTGTCAGGGCCCGTGCCTCTGCAGTCCTTCTGACCAAGGACGGAACCACACAGCACCTTGTGCAGTTTTGGTCCCCTTACCTCCGGGAAAGTATTACTGCCATGGAGGGAGTGCCACAAAGGCTCTCCAGATTATTCTGGCTGTCTAATGGAGAGAGACTGGGCAAACTGGGCCTGCGCTCGCCAGGGTTTTGAACAATGAGAGGCGATCGCTACAAAATGCGTAGCACAATAGACAGGGTAGATGTGGGTAAGATGTTTCCCTTGGTTGGGGAGTCTAGAAGATGGGTGGGGGAGGGGGGGGGGGCAGTTAGAGAGAAGTTTCAGAGGGTTGTGAATCTTTGGAATTCTCTACTGTGGAGAGCTGTGGAAGCTCAGTCACCGAGTATCTATAACCCAGCGACTGCTAGATTTCTGAATTATAAAAGGAAAAGGGTTATGGGCAGAGTGGGTGTAAAAGGCATTGAAGTGCCCAATCAGCTATCGTCATACTGAATGGCAGAGCAGGCTCGAGGGGCTGAATGGCCAACTCCTGTCCCGATGACAAGACTTCCTCAATGTCCACACGAACACTAGGAGCAGAAGTCCTCACCAATGTCCGCACTCCTCCTCCACACCCCGCCAGCCCAGAGGTGGATTGAGGCTCTGGTTTCTCAGGGGGTATGTTGTGTCCGACACTGGGCCCGCACTTTAGGAAGGAGGTCAAGGCCTTGGTGAGAGTGCGGGGAAGATTTACCCAGAACAGTCCCAGGGATGAGAGGACTAGAAGCAGGAGCTTTTCCATTAACCCTCAGGACCTTTTCCATTAACTTACCGACCACCGAAGTAAGACTAACCGGTCTATAATTACCAGGGTCATTCCTATTTCCTTTCTTGAACAGAGGAACTACAGTCACCACTCTCCAGTCCTCTGGCACTATCCCCGTGGACAGTGAGGACCCAAAGATCAAAGCCAAAGGCTCTGCAATCACATCCCTTGCCTCCCAAAGGATCCTAGGATATATCCCATCTGGCCCAGGGGACTTATCGACCCTCAGGTTTTTCAAAATTGCTAATATATCTTCCCTCAGAACATCTACCTCCTCCAGCCTATCAGGCTGTATCACACTCTCATCCTCAAAAACATGGCCCCTCTCCTTGGTGAACACTGAAGAAAAGTATTCATTCATCGCCTCTCCTATCTCTTCTGACTCCATGCACAAGTTCCCACTACTGTCCTTGACCGGCCCTAACCTCACCCTGGTCATTCTTTTATTCCTCACATAAGAGTAAAAAGCCTTGGGGTTTTCCTTGATCCGACCCGCCAAGGACTTCTCATGCCCCCTCCTAAGCCCTTTTTTTTTTTATAGCTCATTCCTTGTTACCTTGTAACCCTCAAGCGACCCAACTGAACCTTGTTTTCTCGTCCTTACATACGCTTCCTTTTTCCTCTTGACAAAGACATTCAACCTCTTTTGTGAACCATGGTTCCCTCACTCGGCCATTTCCTCCCTGCCTGACAGGGACATGCCGATCAAGGACACGCAGTATTTGTTCCTTGAACAAGCTCCACTTTTCATTTGTGCCTTTCCCTGACAGTTTCTGTCCCCATCTTATGCTCCCTAATTCTTGCCTAATCGCACCATAATTACCTCTCCCCCAGTTATAAACCTTGCCCTGCCGTACGGCCCTATCCCTCTCCATAGCAATAATGAAAGACACCGAATTGTGGTCACTATCTCCAAAGTGTTCTCCCACAAACAAATCTAACACTTGGCCCGGTTCAATACCCAGTACTAAATCCAATGTGGCCCCACCTCTTGTCGGCCTATCCACATATTGTGTCAGGAAACCCTCCTGCACACACTGTACAAAAACAGCATAGAGTAACTAAAGAGGAACAGTCACCATTGACAGGAGGGTCGGTAATCAGAGGGGCACGGATGGAAGATAACTGGCAAAATAAAAGATCTAAGGGGAGATTTATGTATGTGGGGAGTTGTGATCTGGTACACGGGTAGGCACTGGAAGCAGGTCCAATAATAACTCTCAAAAAAGGGACCTGAATAAATACAGAAAGAGCAAAATATTTCACAAGAAGATGGGGACTGAGCAGTGGGAGTGGCTCAATGGCACAGGAAGGAAGGGTTGAAGGGTCTCTGGATAGTCAGATGCTTTTTCCTAGGGTAGAAAAGTCAAGTTCTAGGGGGATATGGGTTTAAGGTGTGTGGGGAAAGTTCAGAGGAGATTTTTTTTCATTTATTCGTGGGACATGGGCGTCGTTGGCTGGCCAGCATTTATTGCCCATCCCTTGTTGTCCTTGTGGGGGTGAGCTGCCTTCTTGAATCGCTGCAGTCCATGTTCTGTGGGTTGACCCACAATGCCGTTCGGGAGGGAATGCCAGGATTTTGACCCAGTGACTGTGAAGGAACGGCCGATATATTTCCAAGTCAGGATTAGCGAGGCAAGTTTTTCGTTTTTACACAGAGGGCGGTGAATGTCTGGAACGCGCTGCCCGGGGAGGTGGTGGGAGCAGGTACGAGAGTGGCATTTAAGGGGCAACTAGACATGGATAGGATGGGAATGGAAGGATACGGACTCTAAGTGCATATGGTTTTAGTTTAGGCAGGCACCATGATCAGCACAGGCTTGGAGGGCCGAAAGGCCTGTTCCTGTGCTGTACTGTTCTTTGTTCTTTGCTTCCTGCCGTGCCTTGAGGATTTATTATTCCGAACCTGACTAACAGGACGGATAGAGGTGGAGGACACGCAGCAACTTACCGCCAACTGATTCATAGCCAGACGCCATCCCCAGGGAGCTGCGGATTCCCAGGTGGGTCATGGTGGTGGTGAGGTTGCCCGTACTGTTTCCCCCGCTGATGCTCGAGAAGACAGAGTCTTCGGGATCGAGGAGCGTGGGGAGCAGAGATGGGAAGTGGAGGTTTGTGAGGTCCGGGAGAGAGCCGCCCGTGTTCAGGGCACTGGGAACGTGCGATATGCTGCTGGATTGGTCCGGGGACGGGAAGATGCTACAAAAGGAATGATTTCTGTTAATATCCGAGCATCAAAAGCAATTCACTCCGTCCTAATTTCATTGAACTCCACAGCAGAACACCCAATCGCCCTTTCATAGAGCAATCACAGAGACCCTCCAATACAGGAGGAGGACATTCAACCCATCGAATCTGCACCAACTCTCCAACAGAGGATCCCACCCAGGCCCTACCCTAACCCCACGTATTTACCCGACTAATCCCCCTAAACTTACACATCTTTGGACACTAAGGGGCAATTTAGCATGGCCAATCCACCCTAACCTGCACATCTTTGGACACTAAGGGGCAATTTAGCATGGCCAATCCACCTAACCTGCACATCTTTGGACACTAAGGGGCAGTTTAGCATGGCCAATCCACCTAACCTGCACATCTTTGGACACTAAGGGGCAGTTTAGCATGGCCAATCCACCTAACCTGCACATCTTTGGACACTAAGGGGCAATTTAGCATGGCCAATCCACGTAACCTGCACATCTTTGGACACTAAGGGGCAATTTAGCATGGCCAATCCACCTCACATCTTTGGACACTAAGGGGCAATTTAGCACGGCCAATCCACCTAACCTGCACATCTTTAGACACTAAGGGGCAATTTAGCATGGCCAATCCACCCTAACCTGCACATCTTTGGACACTAAGGGGCAATTTAGCATGGCCAATCCACCTAACCTGCACATCTTTGGACATTAAGGGGCAATTTAGCATGGCCAATCCACCTAACCTACACATCTTTGGACACTAAGGGGCAGTTTAGCATGGCCAATCCACCTAACCTGCACATCTTTGTACACTAAGGGGCAGTTTAGCATGGCCAAGCCACCTAACCTACACATCTTTGGACACTGAGGGGCAATTTAGCATGGCCAATCCACCCTAACCTGCACATCTTTGGACTCTAAGGGGCAATTTAGCATGGCCAATCCACCTAACCTACACATCTTTGGACACTGAGGGGCAATTTAGCATGGCCAATCCACCCTAACCTGCACATCTTTGGACACTAAGGGGCAATTTAGCATGGCCAATCCACCTAACCTGCACATCTTTGGACACTAAGGGGCAGTTTAGCATGGCCAATCCACCTAACCTACAGATCTTTGGACACTGAGGGGCAATTTAGCATGGCCAATCCACCCTAACCTGCACATCTTTGGACACTAAGGGGCAATTTAGCATGGCCAATCCACCTAACCTGCACATCTTTGGACACTAAGGGGCAATTTAGCACTACCAATCCCCGTAACCTGCACATCTTTGGATACTAAGGGGCAGTTTAGCATGGCCAATCCACCTAACCTACAGATCTTTGGACACTGAGGGGCAATTTAGCATGGCCAATCCACCCTAACCTGCACATCTTTGGACACTAAGGGGCAATTTAGCATGGCCAATCCACCTAACCTGCACATCTTTGGACACTAAGGGGCAATTTAGCATGGCCAATCCACCTAACCTGCACATCTTTGGACACTAAGGGGCAATTTAGCACTACCAATCCCCGTAACCTGCACATCTTTGGATACTAAGGGGCAGTTTAGCATGGCCAATCCACCTAACCTACAGATCTTTGGACACTGAGGGGCAATTTAGCATGGCCAATCCACCCTAACCTGCACATCTTTGGACACTAAGGGGCAATTTAGCATGGCCAATCCACCTAACCTGCACATCTTTGGACACTAAGGGGCAATTTAGCACTACCAATCCCCGTAACCTGCACATCTTTGGATACTAAGGGGCAATTTAGCATGGCCAATCCACCTAACCTACACATCTTTGGAGTGTGGGAGGAAACTGGAGCACCTGGACAAAACCCACGCAGACACGGGGAGAATGTGCAAACTCCACACAGACTGTCACCCGAAGCCGGAATTGAACCAGGGTCCCTGGCGCTGTGAGGCAGCATGTCCATGCTATCCATGTTAAGTTCTGGAAGGGGTTGGGTAAAGTATGATTCCCTCTCTGTAAAGGGGAGTGGGGCTTATGGAATTGTATCAAAGCAGCTTCCAGCCAGTGACGGGTACACGCTGCGGTAACGTAAGAAACGCAGCAGTCAATTTCCACACAGGACGGGGGTCTCAAAAACAGCAAAGAAGTAATGACCCTCGGTCTAATCGGATGTTGGAGGGCCATCCAGACGTGAAACATTGGCTCTATTCTCTCTCCACAGATGTTGCCAGACCTGCTGAGGTTTTCCAGCATTGTGTGTTTTTTTTCCCCAATTCCCGCATCCGCAGTAACTTAATCTGGACGGCAGGGATCCTTGACCCAGTGTACCTCACACTGACTCTCTCTCTCTGGGGGACAGCAATCGTAAGTCCTCTATACCTCACACTGACTCTCTCTCTCTCTGGGGGACAGCAATCGTAAGTCCCCTATACCTCACACTGACTCTCTCTCTCTCTGGGGGACAGGAATCGTTAGTCCCCTAAACCTCACACTGACTCTCTCTCTGGGGGACAGGAATCATTAGTCCCCTATACCTCACACTGACTCTCTCTCTCTGGGGGAGAGGAATCATTAGTCCCCTATACCTCACACTGACTGTCTCTCTCTGGGGGACAGGAATCGTTAGTCCCCTATACCTCACACTGACTCTCTCTCTCTGGGGGACAGGAATCGTTAGTCCCCTATACCTCACACTGACTGTCTCTCTCTGGGGGAGAGGAATCGTTAGTCCCCTATACCTCACACTGACTCTCTCTCTCTGGGGGAGAGGAATCGTTAGTCCCCTATACCTCACACTGACTCTCTCTCTCTGGGGGACAGGAATCGTTAGTCCCCTATACCTCACACTGACTCTCTCTCTCTGGGGGAGAGGAATCGTGAGTCCCCTATACCTCACACTGACTCTCTCTCTCTGGGGGAGAGGAATCGTTAGTCCCCTATACCTCACACTGACTCTCTCTCTCTGGGGGACAGGAATCGTTAGTCCCCTATACCTCACACTGACTCTCTCTCTCTCTGGGGGACAGGAATCGTTAATCCTCTGTACCTCACCGTTTGAGTCAGTGAATAGAGGAGTGGGGCATTTATCAGCACAGCCAGATAAAAACCCAGCCTGATTGCCCATTCACAGATGTGTTGACGAGCGTCTCTGTACAAGGCTTATGAACAGCTCCCCTCTGACAGGCATTAGCCACCCGGGAGGCTAAGGATAACTCTGTACTACTGCGCAGGCTCAGAGATCTGTACCTCCGTGTCGAACCATGGTCAGACAATACTAGGGATGGTGTGTGTGTGCGTGTGTGTGGGGGGGGGGGGGTGGGTGGTTAGGGTGCTTTGCCCGCTATACAGTAACTGTCCAACCCAGCAGGGCAGGGGGAACCTGTCCTGCTCTGATTACACCGATCGCCCCAACCCAGCGGGGGAACCTGTCGAACACCGATCACACAGATCCCCTCTGTACCAGCGAGGGTGGGGAGGGGGGAAACTTGTCCTACACTGATCACTCAGACCCCGTTTGTACCAGTGGGGGTGGGGAGAGGGAACTTGTCCTTCACTGATTACACCAATCGCACAGACCCCCTCTGTACAAGTGAGGGTGGGGAGGGGGACCTTGTCCTAAAACGGCCATGGCGGCTGCTGTTGCCGCCCCCCCTCCCCCCCACCCCCGCCCCACCCTGAGGAAGGGGGCGGGACAAGCAGTTTGCCGCGTGTCTCAATCGGGTTCGTTTGACTTGCCCCTTCTTAGTCGCTCGCCTCCACAGGTCGTCCTTCTGCTGGGCGGGTGGTGAGCAGGTCATGGAGTCGTCCATGCCTTGCGAAGGCAGTGCCGCTCCATAGTCAGGGAACAGCGGCCGGATGTTGCTGCAGGGGGTTGGGGGGGGGGGGGAGGGGGGAGACATACAGAGTGTCAGCTGCACCTGGAGGCTGCCTTCCCGCTATCCAATACCCCAGCTGGGCAGGTGAGAGGCCAGATACGCCCCCACCCCACCCCCTCCCATAACCCCATCTCCCCCCCACCGCAACACCCTCCGACAGGCCAGGATGCACCCCCGAGAGGAGCAAGGAGAATGTCTCACCCACCCAGGCGGCGCAGGACAGGCCTGCATCCTGCTGCTGAGCTGAGTGGCGGAGGTTAAACTGGGTCAGGATTCTCCAGAATCCCTCCGTTAGATAGAGAGCAGCACTGGCTGAGGTTCCAGCTGCTTTTCCACACCTGCCTGGGCAGTGCGGGCCCTTGGTGGGGACACTGGGCAGCCATGTGAGCCAGACCTGGGGTAGCACCGACAGGACAGGACAGGTGACAGGGAAATAAACTCACTCAAACAGAGACAGCCCGACGGGAAGCACCGTTCACAAGATCCTGATCCCCACACCGCCCAATAACGGCCAGAAGCTGAAATTCAGAAATCACAGAATCCCTACAGTGCAGGAGGCCATTCGGCCCATCAATCTCAGGCAATCACAGTCACAACGGAAGCAGAACTGGCTGGGTTATGGGGCAAGGCCATGTAGATATCATGCAACAAGAATGTGAACCCACAACTGTTTTCATCAGGACAACTCTAACAGAACGGGAGAGAATGGGATTAGATACAGGCTGCATGAGGGCGCTCCAGAACTGACACCCATCAGACATTTTGCCTGCATTTATTACTAACTAGATATAAAGCTCCCTCTACACTGTCCCCCATCAAACACTCCCAGGTACAGCACGGGGTCAGATACAGAGTAAAGCTCCCTCTACACTGTCCCCATCAAACACTCCCAGGACAGGTACAGCACGGGGTTAGATACAGAGTAAAGCTCCCTCTACACTGTCCCCCATCAAACACTCCCAGGACAGGTACAGCACAGGGTTAGATACAGAGTAAAGCTCCCTCCACACTGTCCCCATCAAACACTCCCAGGACAGGTACAGCACGGGGTTAGATACAGAGTAAAGCTCCCTCTACACTGTCCCCATCAAACACTCCCAGGACAGGTACAGCACGGGGTCAGATACAGAGTAAAGCTCCCTCTGCACTGTCCCCATCAAACACTCCCAGGACAGGTACAGCACGGGGTCAGATACAGAGTAAAGCTCCCTCTACACTGTCCCCATCAAACACTCCCAGGACAGGTACAGCACGGGGTCAGATACAGAGTAAAGCTCCCTCTACACTGTCCCCCATCAAACACTCCCAGGACAGGTACAGCACGGGGTTAGATACAGAGTAAAGCTCCCTCTACACTGTCCCCATCAAACACTCCCAGGACAGGTACAGCACGGGGTTAGATACAGAGTAAAGCTCCCTCTACACTGTCCCCCATCAAACACTCCCAGGACAGGTACAGCACAGGGTTAGATACAGAGTAAAGCTCCCTCTACACTGTCCCCATCAAACACTCCCAGGACAGGTACAGCACGGGGTTAGATACAGAGTAAAGCTCCCCCTACACTGTCCCCCATCAAACACTCCCAGGACAGGTACAGCACGGGGTTAGATACAGAGTAAAGCTCCCTCGACACTGTCCCCCATCAAACACTCCCAGGACAGGTACAGCACGGGGTGAGATACAGAGTAAAGCTCCCTCTACACTGTCCCCCATCAAACACTCCCAGGACTGGTACAGCACAGGGTTAGATACAGAGTAAAGCTCCCTCTACACTGTCCCCCATCAAACACTCCCAGGACAGGTACAGCACGGGGTTAGATACAGAGTAAAGCTCCCTCTACACTGTCCCCCATCAAACACTCCCAGGACAGGTACAGCACGGGGTTAGATACAGAGTAAAGCTCCCTCTACACTGTCCCCATCAAACACTCCCAGGACAGGTACAGCACGGGGTTAGATACAGAGTAAAGCTCCCTCTACACTGTCCCCCATCAAACACTCCCAGGACAGGTACAGCACAGGGTTAGATACAGAGTAAAGCTCCCTCTACACTGTCCCCATCAAACACTCCCAGGACAGGTACAGCACGGGGTTAGATACAGAGTAAAGCTCCCTCTACACTGTCCCCCATCAAACACTCCCAGGACAGGTACAGCACGGGGTTAGATACAGAGTAAAGCTCCCTCGACACTGTCCCCCATCAAACACTCCCAGGACAGGTACAGCACGGGGTGAGATACAGAGTAAAGCTCCCTCTACACTGTCCCCCATCAAACACTCCCAGGACAGGTACAGCACGGATCAGGTATCGGCTATGGTTACACTTGGTCACGAGTCTATCTGGCGTGACTCAAAGCTCGATAACGTCTGACATTTTGAAAAGCAGGCTTTGATATGAGACTTACTTGATGCCGGGTACCTCACAGGATTTGGGTCTTGACGTCACACTCTGTACCTGCGAAACAACAGATTTGGATGAGTTTGTGTTGGTTTAATCCAGTCTCCGTTCTGCCCCGTCTAACACACGGTGCGTTAATTCCTCCCACACGGAGCCGCACGGAACCTCACCTTCCTGGTATCCCACAGAGCCTTGGGCAGTGGTTTCTCCTCATCCTGGATACTGTCCTGTGGCGGCACACAGAATGGCAAAGCTGGAAGGCAAAGCAGAAAGAAGTCACGGAGACTCCGCAGACAGAGGCTGTAAATCAATCCGTTACGGAGAATGTGTGGGTCTGCGCGCATCTGCATTCCTGTTGGCGCGCGCGGGGGGCCAGCACGCGGGCGGGGTGGGGCAGCAGCGAGAGCGCGTGCGAAAGCTTCACCCCGTGCAATTCCAGCCAAACCCAGAGGTTTGCCCTGCACAGACTCAGTCCAGAACGAGGACAAGACCAAGCCTGCTGCGGACTCACTCACCTTTCCCGTAACTGATCAGTTCCCCGTCCAGTAAACCTGTTGATAAAAAGGAAAAAAAGTTATGATAGAGAATTTTTAAAAATTCATGAGTGGGACGTGGGTGTCGCTGGCTGGGCCAGCATTTATTGCCCATCCCTAGTTGCCCCTTGAGGTGGTGGTGAGCTGCTGCCTTCTTGAATCACACAGTAAGAAGTCTCACAACACCAGGTTCAAGTCCAACAGGTTTATTTGGTAGCACGAGCTTTTGGAGCGCTGTCCCTTCATCAGGTGAGTGCCCACATCATGCCTTCTTGAATCGCTGCAGTCCACGTGCTGTGGGTTGACCCACAATGCCGTTCGGGAGGGAATTCCAGGATTTTGACCCAGCGACTGCGAAGGAACGGCCGATATATTTCCAAGTCGGGATGGTGAGTGGCTCGGAGGGGGACTTGCAGGTGGTGGGTGTTCCCATGTGTCTGCTGCCCATTGCCCTTCTAGCTGGAAGTGGAATCATTGCAACAAACTGCACAGGAAGAGGCCACATTGCCCAGTGCTGTCATTCTGAAAGATTCATCCAGTTAGACTCACTCCTCTCTTTTCCCAATAGCTTTATTTATTCATTCGTGTCACAAGTTGGCTTACATTAACACCGCAATGAATTAATTGTGAAAATCCCCTAGTCGCCACACTCTGGCTCCTGTTCGGGTAACACCGAGGGAGAATTTAGCACAGCCAATGCACCCAAACCAGCGCGTCTTTCGGACTGTGGGAGGAAACCGGAGCACCCGGAGGAAACCCACGCAGACACGGGGAGAACGTGCAGACTCCACACAGACAGTGATCCAAGCCGGGAATCAAACCCGGGCTCCCAGGCGCTGTGAGGCAGCAGCGCTAACCACTGTGTCATCGTGCCGCACTGCAGGGTACAGCTTTAGTCTGTACCTAACCCCTGTGGACCCTCAGTTTCATATTTCTATTCAATTTATTTTTGGAACTAGCCATTCACTCGACTTTCGCCAGCTGTTCAGGAAGCCCATTGCAGGTCAAGTGAGAGAAATTCTCACCTCAGTTATTTCCCAAAAGGGATAGAGTAGACCAACATTTCACACACGGGTTACACCGGTGTCGCGACAGTAATCAAGCATCACGTTGTGAGCTATAATTACACAAGCAACTCAATCATAGCATCTATTCACCAAGAATCTTCCAACCTTACAGCACTGAGGTGTAATACACAGAACGCATCACTCTGTATCTGACCCCGTGCTGTACCTGTCCTGGGGAGTGTTTGATGGGGACAGTGTAGAGGGAGCTTTACTCTGTATCTAACCCTGTGCTGTACCTGTCCTGGGAGTGTTTGATGGGGACAGTGTAGAGGGAGCTTTACTCTGTATCTAACCCCGTGCTGTACCTGTCATGGGAGTGTTTGATGGGGAACAGTGTAGAGGGAGCTTTACTCTGTATCTAACCCCGTGCTGTACCTGTCATGGGAGTGATTGATGGGGACAGTGTAGAGGGTGCTTTACTCTGTATCTGACCCCGTGCTGTACCTGTCCTGGCAGTGTTTGGTGGGGACAGTGTAGAGGGAGCTTTACTCTGTATCTCACCCCGTGCTGTACCTGTCCTGGGAGTGTTTGGTGGGGACACTGTAGAGGAAGCTTTACTCTGTATCTAACCCCGTGCTGTACCTGTCCTGGGAGTGTTTGGTGGGGACAGTGTAGAGGGTGCTTTACTCTGTATCTAACCCCGTGCTGTACCTGTCCTGGGAGTGTTTGGTGGGGACAGTGTAGAGGGTGCTTTACTCTGTATCTAACCCCGTGCTGTACCTGTCCTGGGAGTGTTTGATGGGGACAGTGTAGAGGGTGCTTTACTCTGTATCTAACCCCATGCTGTGCCTGTCCTGGGAGTGTTTGATGGGGGACAGTGTAGAGGGAGCTTTACTCTGTATCTAACCCCGTGCTGTACCTGTCCTGGGAGTGTTTGATGGGGGACAGTGTAGAGGGAGCTTTACTCTGTATCTAACCCCATGCTGTGCCTGTCCTGGGAGTGTTTGATGGGGGACAGTGTAGAGGGAGCTTTACTCTGTATCTAACCCCGTGCTGTACCTGTCCTGGGAGTGTTTGATGGGGACAGTGTAGAGGGAGCTTTACTCTGTATCTAACCCCATGCTGTGCCTGTCCTGGGAGTGTTTGATGGGGGACAGTGTAGAGGGAGCTTTACTCTGTATCTAACCCCGTGCTGTACCTGTCCTGGGAGTGTTTGATGGGAGACAGTGTAGAGGGAGCTTTACTCTGTATCTAACCCCATGCTGTACCTGTCCTGCGAGTGAAGGGACTGTGTCCAGTTCCACGCAGCTCCCCCTGGGCAGTTCAGTCACGCTGCGAACCAGGGAATGAGACAGACCCCAGTTCTTTCCACACAGCTGAGTGTTCTGGTCTGAAAACGCACCCATTTACAGGCGGAGAGTTTCCGCTGAGAGACTTACCGCTTCTCTTGCTGTGGCTCAGCGCTGTCTGGCCAGGGCTGGTGAACGGACTGGCTGCATTCGGATTGGTCACGCTGGTGTGAAGCGCAGAGTCGGAGTTAGTTCTGCAAAAAGAATCCAAGTAAATTGGCCAACAGAACGCCAGAGGGTAAAGCAGCCGGCAGCGCGGACATCCCGGTGGAACCAGGAGGGGAATAGTCTGGTTCGGGCTTGGAACAAGGGGGCGGCAAGGGGAGAAAGAGAGGGGGAGCGAAAGGGGGGGGGGAAGGAGGGGGAGGGGGAGCGAGAGATGGGGTGGAAAAGAGGAGGGAGCAAGAGAGGGGGGGGGGAGAGGAGAGGTGGAGCGAGAGAGGGGGGGGAAGAGGGGAAGCGAGAGAAGGGGGGGAAGAGGGGGAGCGAGAGAGGGGGGGAAAAAAAAGATGAGGGAGCAAGAGAGGGGGGAGAGGGGGAGCGAGAGAGAGGGGGAGGGGGGAGAGAGGGGGACCGAGAGAGAGGGGGGGTGTGGAGGGGGAGCGAGAGAGAGGGGGGGGGGGGGTGGGTGGGAGGGGGAGTGAGAGAGAGAGGGGGGGGGAGAGAGATGGGGGGGAGAGAGCGAGAGAGGGGGGGGAGGGAGAGCGAGAGAGGGGGGGGAGGGAGAGCGAGAGAGGGGGGGGAGGGAGAGCGAGAGAGGGGGGGGAGGGAGAGCGAGAGAGGGGGGGGAGGGAGAGCGAGAGAGGGGGGGAGGGAGAGCGAGAGAGGGGGGGGAGGGAGAGCGAGAGAGGGGGGGGAGGGAGAGCGAGAGAGGGGGGGGAGGGAGAGCGAGAGAGGGGGGGGAGGGAGAGCGAGAGAGGGGGGGAGGGAGAGCGAGAGGGGGGGGGGAGGGAGAGCGAGAGGGGGGGGGGAGGGAGAGCGAGAGGGGGGGGGGAGGGAGAGCGAGAGGGGGGGGGGGAGGGAGAGCGAGAGGGGGGGGGGGAGGGAGAGCGAGAGGGGGGGGGAGGGAGAGCGAGAGAGGGGGGGGAGGGAGAGCGAGAGAGGGGGGGGAGGGAGAGCGAGAGAGGGGGGGGAGGGAGAGCGAGAGAGGGGGGGGAGGGAGAGCGAGAGAGGGGGGGAGGGAGAGCGAGAGAGGGGGGGAGGGAGAGCGAGAGAGGGGGGGAGGGAGAGCGAGAGAGGGGGGAGGGAGAGCGAGAGAGGGGGGAGGGAGAGCGAGAGAGGGGGGGAGGGAGAGCGAGAGAGGGGGGGAGGGAGAGCGAGAGAGGGGGGGGAGGGAGAGCGAGAGAGGGGGGGAGGGAGAGCGAGAGAGGGGGGGAGGGAGAGCGAGAGAGGGGGGGAGGGAGAGCGAGAGAGGGGGGGAGGGAGAGCGAGAGAGGGGGGGAGGGAGAGCGAGAGAGGGGGGGAGGGAGAGCGAGAGAGGGGGGGAGGGAGAGCGAGAGAGGGGGGGAGGGAGAGCGAGAGAGGGGGGAGGGAGAGCGAGAGAGGGGGGGAGGGAGAGCGAGAGAGGGGGGGAGGGAGAGCGAGAGAGGGGGGGAGGGAGAGCGAGAGAGGGGGGGTAGGGAGAGCGAGAGAGGGGGGTAGGGAGAGCGAGAGAGGGGGGGAGGGAGAGCGAGAGAGGGGGGGAGGGAGAGCGAGAGAGGGGGGGAGGGAGAGAGGGGGGGAGGGAGAGCGAGACAGGGGGGGAGGGAGAGCGAGAGAGGGGGGGAGGGAGAGCGAGAGAGGGGGGGAAAAAGATGAGGGAGCAAGAGAGGGGGGAGAGGGGGTGCGAGAGAGAGAGAGGGGGAGTGGCGGAGAGGGAGGACGGGGGCGGAGAGGGAGGACGGGGGCGGAGAGGGAGGACGGGGACGGAGAGGGAGGACGGGGACGGAGAGGGAGGACGGGGACGGAGAGGGAGGACGGGGACGGAGAGGGAGGACGGGGACGGAGAGGGAGGACGGGGACGGAGAGGGAGGACGGGGACGGAGAGGGAGGACGGGGACGGAGAGGGAGGACGGGGACGGAGAGGGAGGACGGGGACGGAGAGGGACGGGGACGGAGAGGGAGGACGGGGACGGAGAGGGAGGACGGGGACGGAGAGGGAGGACGGGGACGGAGAGGGAGGACGGGGGACGGAGAGGGAGGACGGGGACGGAGAGGGAGGACGGGGACGGAGAGGGAGGACGGGGACGGAGAGGGAGGACGGGGACGGAGAGGGAGGACGGGGACGGAGAGGGAGGACGGGGACGGAGAGGGAGGACGGGGACGGAGAGGGAGGACGGGGACGGAGAGGGAGGACGGGGACGGAGAGGGAGGGGGGGGACGGAGAGGGAGGGGGGGGACGGAGAGGGAGGGGGGGGACGGAGAGGGAGGGGGGGACGGAGAGGGAGGGGGGGGACGGAGAGGGAGGGGGGGGACGGAGAGGGAGGGGGGGGACGGAGAGGGAGGGGGGGGACGGAGAGGGAGGGGGGGGACGGAGAGGGAGGGGGGGGACGGAGAGGGAGGGGGGGGACGGAGAGGGAGGGGGGGGACGGAGAGGGAGGGGGGGGACGGAGAGGGAGGGGGGGGACGGAGAGGGAGGGGGGGGACGGAGAGGGAGGGGGGGGACGGAGAGGGAGGGGGGGGACGGAGAGGGAGGGGGGGGACGGAGAGGGAGGGGGGGGACGGAGAGGGAGGGGGGGGACGGAGAGGGAGGGGGGGGACGGAGAGGGAGGGGGGGGACGGAGAGGGAGGGGGGGGACGGAGAGGGAGGGGGGGGACGGAGAGGGAGGGGGGGGACGGAGAGGGAGGGGGGGACGGAGAGGGAGGGGGGGGACGGAGAGGGAGGGGGGGGACGGAGAGGGAGGGGGGGGACGGAGAGGGAGGGGGGGGACGGAGAGGGAGGGGGGGGACGGAGAGGGAGGGGGGGGACGGAGAGGGAGGGGGGGGACGGAGAGGGAGGGGGGGGACGGAGAGGGAGGGGGGGGACGGAGAGGGAGGGGGGGGACGGAGAGGGAGGGGGGGGACGGAGAGGGAGGGGGGGGACGGAGAGGGAGGGGGGGACGGAGAGGGAGGGGGGGGACGGAGAGGGAGGGGGGGGACGGAGAGGGAGGGGGGGGACGGAGAGGGAGGGGGGGGACGGAGAGGGAGGGGGGGGACGGAGAGGGAGGGGGGGGACGGAGAGGGAGGGGGGGGACGGAGAGGGAGGGGGGGGACGGAGAGGGAGGGGGGGGGACGGAGAGGGAGGGGGGGGGACGGAGAGGGAGGGGGGGACGGAGAGGGAGGGGGGGGACGGAGAGGGAGGGGGGGGGACGGAGAGGGAGGGGGGGGACGGAGAGGGAGGGGGGGACGGAGAGGGAGGGTGGGGACGGAGAGGGAGGGTGGGGACGGAGAGGGAGGGGGGGGACGGAGAGAGAGGGGGGGGACGGAGAGGGAGGGGGGGGACGGAGAGGGAGGGGGGGGACGGAGAGGGAGGGGGAGAGAGGGGGGGGGAGAGAGGGGGGGGAGAGAGGGGGGGGAGAGAGGGGGGGAGAGAGGGGGGGGGAGAGAGGGGGGGGGAGAGAGGGGGGGGGAGAGAGGGGGGGGGGCGAGAGGGGGGGGGGAGAGTGGGGGG
>NW_027593580.1:0-12500 GCF_964213995.1 Mustelus asterias
GGTTGTGAATCTGTGGAATTCCCTGCCCAGTTGAGGCTTCCTCGGTGAATGTTTTTAAGGCAAGGATAGATAGATTTTTGAAGGAATTAAGGGTTATGGTGAGCGGGCGGGTAAGTGGAGCTGAGTCCACGAAAAGATCAGCCATGATCTTATAGAATGGCGGAGCAGGCTCGAGGGGCCAGATGGCCTACTCCTGCTCCTAGTTCTTATTGAAGAGATACAGAGAGAGAGAGAGAGAGAGAATGTGCCGAATGCAGCTTCACTGACACTCGGAGCAGAGTGAGAGTTTTAACAACACCAGGTTCATTCCAACAGGTGTATTTGGAAGCATCGCCACACTCGGGGCAGAGACGGGACAACGAGACTTTATCCATTCAGAGTCACTCTCTGCAGTAACATTCAAATTCACAGCAACACGGGGTTAATTCACCCCCCACCCCACTCACCTCCCCCCCTCCCTAACCCAGGGGTCAGTGGACAGGGATCGGGAATCCAGGCTCATTCACCCCCCTCCCGAACCCAGGGGTCAGGGGACAGGGATCAGGAGCAGGAACCCAGGCTGATTCACCCCCCCCCCCCTCCCTAACCCAGGGGTCAGTGGACAGGGATCGGGAACCCAGGCTGATTCACCCCCCCCTCCCTAACCCAGGGGTCAGGGGACAGGAACCCAGACTGATTCACCCCCCCTCCCTAACCCAGGGGTCAGTGGACAGGGATCGGGAGCAGGAACCCAGGCTGATTCACCCCCCCTCCCTAACCCAGGGGTCAGTGGACAGGGATCGGGAGCCCAGGCTGATTCACCCCCCCACCCTAACCCAGGGGTCAGTGGACAGGAACCCAGACTGATTCACCCCCCCTCCCTAACCCAGGGGTCAGTGGACAGGAACCCAGACTGATTCACCCCCCTCCCTAACCCAGGGGTCAGTGGACAGGAACCCAGACTGATTCACCCCCCCTCCCTAACCCAGGGGTCAGGGGACAGGAACCCAGACTGATTCACCCCCCCTCCCTAACCCAGGGGTCAGTGGACAGGAACCCAGACTGATTCACCCCCCCTCCCTAACCCAGGGGTCAGTGGACAGGAACCCAGACTGATTCACCCCCCCTCCCTAACCCAGGGGTCAGTGGACAGGAACCCAGACTGATTCACTGACCCTCCCTAAACCAGGGGTCAGTACCTTGTCTGGGGCGTTGATGACTCCAATGTTGTAGCCAAACTGAAGTGACCCAATCACTGCTACGAACACAGCGTAGATCAGACGCACTGTTAACCGGGCCTGTGGAGGAAGCAGAGGGTTAATCAAGAGGACACAGAGTCACAGCGAAATGTCCCCCTGTAACTGGGTGCAGAAGGGGGTCTCTCACACACACAGTGACCAAAGATGTGCTGGTTACGATGATTGGCCGTGCTAAATTAACCCTTAGTGTCCAAAGATGTGCAGGTTAGGTGGATTGGCCATGCTAAATTGTCCCTTAGTGTCCAAAGATGTGCAGGTTAGGTGGATTGGCCATGCTAAATTGTCCCTTAGTGTCCAAAGATGTGCAGGTTAGGTGGAATGGCCGTGCTAAATTGTCCCAGGTTAGCGGGGTAAATATGCAGGGTTATGGGGATGGGGCCTGGGTGGGCTGGTGGTCGGTGCAGGCTCGATGGGCTGAATGGCCTCCTTCTGTACTGTCGGGATTCTATGATTCTACACACACACACACGTGGATATGCATGCATGCTCAGACACACACACAGAGACGCACGCACACACAGACGCACACATGTGCACAGACACACAGACACTTTCCCACCTAACAGGGTTTCAGAGATAACAGAAAATACTGGACAATCTCTGCCAGCCTCTGTGAGAGAAACAGAGTCAATATTCCGCCTCTGGTCTGTCCCTACAAGCTCATCCTAAACCCTGCTGCAAACCTCCCACCCTCACTGAGTCCCGTTCCCTCAGACCCATCCCCGTGCTCGCTATCCCACACTGGGACCAGGACCGCAAACAGCTCCATCATCTACCAATCTCTGCAACCTCCTCCAGCCCCGACACCCCTCCCTATCTCTGTAACCTCCTCCAGCCCCTACACCCCTCCCTATCTCTGTAACCTCCTCCAGCCCCCTACACCCCTTCCTATCTCTGTAAACTCCTCCAGCCCCTACACCCCTCCCTATCTCTGTAACCTCCTCCAGCCCCCTACACCCCTTCCTATCTCTGTAAACTCCTCCAGCCCCTGCACCCCTCCCTATCTCTGTAATCTCCTCCAGCCCCTACACCCCTCCCTATCTCTGTAACCCCCTCCAGTCCCCTACACCCCTCCCTATCTCTGTAATCTCCTCCAGCCCCGACACCCCTCCCTATCTCTGTAACCCCCTCCAGTCCCCTACACCCCTCCCTATCTCTGTAACCTCCTCCAGCCCCGACACCCCTCCCTATCTCTGTAACCTCCTCCAGCCCCTACACCCCTCCCTATCTCTGCAACCTCCTCCAGCCCCCTACACCCCTTCCTATCTCTGTAAACTCCTCCAGCCCCTGCACCCCTCCCTATCTCTGTAATCTCCTCCAGCCCCGACACCCCTCCCTATCTCTGTAACCTCCTCCAGCCCCTACACCCCTCCCTATCTCTGCAACCTCCTCCAGCCCCGACACCCCTCCCTATCTCTGTAACCTCCACCAGCTCCTACACCCCTCCCTATCTCTGTAACCTCCTCCAGCCCCGACACCCCTCCCTATCTCTGTAACCTCCTCCAGCCCCTACACCCCTCCCTATCTCTGCAACCTCCTCCAGCCCCCTACACCCCTTCCTATCTCTGTAAACTCCTCCAGCCCCTGCACCCCTCCCTATCTCTGTAATCTCCTCCAGCCCCGACACCCCTCCCTATCTCTGTAACCTCCTCCAGCCCCTACACCCCTCCCTATCTCTGCAACCTCCTCCAGCCCCGACACCCCTCCCTATCTCTGTAACCTCCACCAGCTCCTACACCCCTCCCTATCTCTGTAACCTCCTCCAGCCCCGACACCCCTCCCTATCTCTGTAACCTCCTCCAGCCCCGACACCCCTCCCTATCTCTGTAACCTCCTCCAGCCCCGACACCCCTCCCTATCTCTGTAACCTCCTCCAGCCCCTACACCCCTCCCTATCTCTGTAACCTCCTCCAGCCCCGACACCCCTCCCTATCTCTGTAACCTCCTCCAGCCCCTACACCCCTCCCTATCTCTGCAACCTCCTCCAGTCCCCTACACCCCTCCCTATTTGTTAAGAGAAGATTGTATGCAGTTTTGGTCTCCTTATCTGAGGAGGGATGGCATTGGAGTGCAGCAGACCTGGGCAACACGAGGGAAAGCCACTATCCTGATTCCATCCTTCCTCTCATATCCCTCGATCCCTTTCGCCCCAAGAGCGATATCTAATTTCTTCTTGAAATCACGCAACGTTTTGGCCTCAACTGCTTTCTGTGGGAGTGAATTCCACACATTCACCGCCCTCTGGGTGAAGACATTTCACCTCACCTCAGTCCGAAAATATAGGCAACGGTCCAGTGGTATTATCGCTGGATTATTAATCCAGAAACTCAGCTAATGTTCTGGGGGACGCGGGTTCGAATCCCGCCAAGGCAGATGGTGGAATTTGCATTCAATTTTAAAAATCTGGAATTAAGAATCTACTGATGACCCATTGTGGGAAAAACCCATCTGGGTTCACTCCTGTCCTTTATGGAAGGAAATCTGCCGTCCTTACCCGGTCTGGCCTACATGTGACTCCAGAGCCACAGCAATGTGTGGTTGACGCCCAACTGCCCTCAAAGGGCGATTAGGCTGGCCATGTCCCTCAGATGAATGAAAAAAAACTTCAAACTGTTTATAGAATATTCATAGAATCCCTACAGTGCAGAAGGAGGCCATTCAGCCCATCGGGTCTGCACCGACCACAATCCCACCCAGGCCCCATTCTCTTAACCCCTAGCTAGTCCCCCTAGAACATAGAACATTACAGCGCAGTACAGGCCCTTCGGCCCTCGATGTTGTGCCGACCAGTGGTACCAATCTAGAGCCCCTCTAATCTACACTATTCCAATATCATCCATATGTTTATCCAATAACCATTTGAATGCTCTCAATGTTGACGAGTCCACCACTGCTGCAGGCAGGGCATTCCACGCCCTTACTATTCTCTGAGTAAAGAACCTACCTCTAACATCTGTCCTATATCTCTCACCCCTCAATTTAAAGCTATGTCCCCTCGTGTTAGCCATCACCATCTGAGGAAAAAGGCTCTCACTGTCCACCCTAGCTAATCCTCTGATCATCTTGTATGCCTCTATTAAGTCACCTCTTAACCACCTTCTCTCTAACAAAAACAACCTCAGGCCCCTCAGCCTTTCCTCATACGATTTTCCCACCATACCAGGCAACATCCTGGTAAATCTCCTCTGCACCCTTTCCAACACTTCCACATCTTTCCTATAATGCGGCGACCAGAACTGTACGCAATACTCCAAGTGCGGCCGCACCAGAGTTTTGTACAGTTGCAGCATGACCTCCTGGCTCCGAAACTCAATCCCTCTACCAATAAAAGCTAACACACCATACGCCTTCTTAACAACCCTATCAACCTGGGTGCCAACTTTCAGGGATCTATGCACATGGACACCCAGATCCCTCTGTTCATCCACACTACCAAGTACCTTACCATTAGCCCAGTACTCTGTATTCCTGTTACTCCTTCCAAAGTGAATCACCTCACACTTTTCCGCATTAAACTCCATTTCCCATCTCTCAGCCCAGCTCTGCAGCCTATCTATGTCCCTCTGTAACCTGCCCCTTCCCTCTGCACTGTCTACAACTCCACCGACTTTAGTGTCATCCGCAAATTTACTAATCCATCCTTCCACGCCCTCATCCAGGTCATTAATAAAAATGACAAACAGCAGTGGCCCCAAAACAGATCCTTGCGGTACACCACCAGTAACTGAACTCCAGGATGAACATTTCCCATCAACCACCACCCTCTGTTTTCTTACAGCTAGCCAATTCCTGATCCAAACCACTAAATCACCCTCAATCCCATGTGTCTGTATTTTCTGTAAAAGCTTACCATGGGGAACCTTATCAAACGCTTTGCTGAAATCCATATACACCACATCAACCGCTTTACCCTCATCCACCTCTTTGGTCACCTTCTCAAAGAACTCAATAAGGTTTGTGAGGCACGACCTACCCTTCACAAAACCGTGCTGACTATCCCTAATCAAATTATTCCTTTCCAGGTGATTATAAATCCTATCCCTTATAATCCTTTCCAATACTTTGCCCACAGCAGAAGTAAGGCTCACCGGTCTATAATTACCAGGGTTGTCCCTACTCCCCTTCTTGAACAAGGGGACAATATTTGCTATCCTCCAGCCTTCTGGCACTGGTCCTGTAGACAATCAGGGGCAATTTATCATCGCCAATCAACCTAACCCGCACATCTTTGGACTGTGGGAGGAAACCGGAGCACCCGGAGGAAACTCACGCAGACACGGGGGGAACGTGCAAACTCCACACAGACAGTGAGCCGAGGCCAGAATCGATTTGAATAAATTTGATTTATTATTGTCACGTGTATTAACATACAGTGAAAGGCATTGTTTCTTGCGCGCTATATGGACAAAATACACCATTCATAGATAAGGAAAGGGGAGGGTGCAGAGTGTAGTGTTACAGTCATAGCTAGGGTGTAGAGAGAAAGATCAACTTAATGCGAGGTAGGTCCATTCAAAAGTCTGACGGCAGCAGGGAAGAAGCTGTTCTTGAGTCTTGAGCTGTTCTTGATGAACTATGACCCCTAGTTCTGGACTCCCCCACCATCGGGAATATTCTTCCTGAATCTACCCTGTCCAACCCCGTTAGAATTTTATAAGTTTCTATGAGATCCCCTCTCACTCTTCCAAACTCCAGTGAATATAATCTTAACTGACTCAGTCTCTCCTGATATGACAGACCTGCCATCCCAGGAATCAGGGTAAACCTTCGCTGCGCTCCCTCTATAGCAAGGACATCCTTCCTCAGATAAGGAGACCAAAACTGCACACAACACTCCAGGTGTGGCCTCACCAACTCCCTGTACAACTGCAGCAAAACATCCCTATCCCGATACTCAAATGTTCTCGCTATGAATCCTTCTTTACTGCCTGCTGTATCTGCGCGCTTACTTATCCAATAGCTCCTTACACATTTCAGTGTCAGGCTTGCTTTTCTAATGTTCCCGTGTGGTATCTTGGGATGATTCATCAGGTCAGGATGGGATCTTGCTGTGTGTGAACTGGCTGTCACCTTTTCTACATTGCTGACTACCCTTCTAAAGGAACTGCCTGGTTGTGAATGGGGTTGGGTAGGGAGCTAGAACAATGGAAGTCTTCTGCAGTGTATATTATTGGATTATTAGAATGTCCTTGATGAAAAGTGAGAGAGAGAGACAGGGAGGGAGAGAGAGAGAGAGACAGCGAGCGAGAGAGAGAGGCAGCGAACGAGAGAGAGACAGTGAGCGAAAGAGAGAGAGACAGCGAGCGAGAGAGAGAGAGACAGTGAGCGAGAGAGCGAGAGAGACAGAGTGCAAGGGAGAGAGAGAGACAGCGAGCAAGAGAGAGAAAGGCAGCGAGTGAGAGAAAGAGACAGCGAGCGAGAGAGAGAGAGACAGTGAGTGAGAGAGCGAGAGACAGCGAGCGAGAGAGAGAGAGAGACAGCGAGCGAGAGAGAGAGACAGCGAGCGAGTGAGAGAGAGAGACAGTGAGTGAGAGTGAGAGAGAGACAGTGAGTGAGAGAGACAGCAAGCGAGAGAGTGAGAGAGACAGTGAGCGAGAGACAGAGAGCAAGAGAGAAAGAGAGACAGTGAGTGATAGAGCGAGAGACAGAGCAAGAGAGAAAGAGAGACAGCGAGCGAGAGAGACAGAGAGCGAGAGACAGCGAGCGAGAGACACAGCGAGCGAGAGAGAGAGAGACAGCGAGCGAGAGAGACAGCGAGCGAGAGAGAGACAGCGAGCGAGAGAGAGAGACAGCGAGCGAGAGAGAGAGAGACAGCGAGCGAGAGAGAGAAAGACAGCGAGCGAGAGAGAGGCAGCGAGCGAGAGAGAGACAGTGAGCGAGAGAGAGACAGCGAGCGAGAGAGTGAGAGAGACAGTGAGCGAGAGAGTGAGAGAAAGACAACGAGCGAGAGAGAGAGAGAGACAGCGTGCGAGAGAGAGGCAGCGAGCGAGAGAGAGACAGTGAGCGAGAGAGAGAGAGACAGCGAGCGAGAGAGAGAGACAGCGTGCGAGAGAGAGGCAGCGAGCGAGAGAGAGACAGTGAGCGAGAGAGTGAGAGACAGCGAGTGACAGAGACAGCGAGCGAGTGAGAGAGAGAAAGACAACGAGCGAGAGAGAGAGAGAGACAGCGTGCGAGAGAGAGAGACAGTGAGCGAGAGAGCGAGAGAGACAGAGAGCAAGAGAGAGAGAGACAGCGAGCGAGAGAGAGAGAGACAGCGAGTGACAGAGAGAGAGACAGCGAGCAAGAGAGAGAGAGACAGAGAGCGAGAGAGAGAAAGACAGCGAGCGAGAGAGAGAGAAAAACAGCGAGCGAGAGAGAAAGAGAGACAGCGAGCGAGAGAGAGAGACAGCGAGCGAGAGAGAGAGAGACAGTGAGCGAGAGAGAGAGACAGCGAGCCAGAGAGAGAGGGGAACAGCGAGTGACAGAGAGGGAGACAGAGAGCGAGAGTAAGAGAGAGACAGGGAGAGAGAGAGAAGGGGAGACAGAGAGAGAGAGAGACAGGGAGAGAGAGTGAGAGAGACAGAGAGAGAGAGAGAGGGACAGGGAGAGAGGGGGGGGGTGGACAGGGAGAGAGAGAGACAGAGAGAGAGAGAGAGAGACAGAGAGAGAGTGAGAGAGAGACAGCGAGCGAGAGAGAGAGAGAGAGAGAGAGAGTGAGAGAGACAGAGAGAGAGAGAGAGGGACAGGGAGAGAGGGGGGGTGGACAGGGAGAGAGAGAGGGGGACAGGGAGAGAGAGTGAGAGAGACAGAGAGAGAGAGAGAGGGACAGGGAGAGAGGGGGGGGTGGACAGGGAGAGAGAGAGGGGGACAGGGAGAGAGAGAGACAGAGAGAGAGAGAGAGAGACAGAGAGAGAGTGAGAGAGAGACAGCGAGCGAGAAAGAGAGAGAGACAGCAAGCGAGAGAGAGACAGCGAGCGAGAGAGAGAGAGAGACAGCGAGCGAGAGACAGCGAGCGAGAGAGAGAGAGACAGCGAGAGAGAGAGACAGCGAGAGAGAGAGAGGGAGACAGAGAGCGAGAGTAAGAGAGAGACAGGGAGAGAGAGAGAAGGAGAGACACAGAGAGAGAGAGAGACAGGGAAAGAGAGAGAGAGAGGGGGGGGACAGGGAGAGAGAGGGAGGGACAGTGAGAGAGAGAGAGAGAGAGAGACACAGAGAGAGAGAGTGAGAGAGACAGAGAGAGAGAGACAGAGAGAGAGAGGGTGACAGGGAGAGAGAGAGAGGAGGGAGAGAGAGAGATAGAGAGATATTGTATGGAATTGAAGGTGAGAGTGGAATCGAGATAGGATCAAAGTGAGACAGGGATGGCAGAGCAGACAGGCCGCAGCGTGGTAGACTGGGCTGGTGACTGAGTGTCAGACGATGGACACCGGGGAGGGGGTGGGGTATCTCTCTGAGGCACGTCGAGCGATGTAATTCCGAGGTCATTTAACAAGTGCTGCAGAAACTGGCAAACAGGTCGGACCAGGAGACGAGTGAGAGGCTCAGCGACAGCAGCGAGGGGAGGGAGGGGGTGGGTGTGTGGGCGGGATGCAGGCTAATTGAGCCTGTGGTGGTAGGACTCCAGCAACTGAGACACTGGGGCAGCCCCGTCCCTCTCACCATTGCTGCAGTGCAGAGAGGGGTTGGAGGTCACGAGGAGGCTGGGGGGGAGGATCCGAGGCCCTCACAAATGAGGAAGAGGTTCTTAAACGCCCCGATCGTTATCTGCCACCACCACCACCCCTGGCAGCGTGTTCCAGACACCCAGCACTCTCTGTGTAGAAAAACCTGCCCCCTCACATCTCCTTTGAACTTTCCCCTCTCACCTTAAGCGCGTGCCCCCACCCCCCCCCCCCCCCCACCCCGAGTATTGGACATTTCAACTCTGGGGGGGCAAGATTCTGACTGTCGACCCTGTCTACGCCACTCATCATTTTATAGACTTCTACCGGGTCTCCCCCTCGGCCTCCGCCGCTCCAGAGAAAACAACCCCAGTCTGTCCAGCCCCTCCTTATCGCTCAGACTCTCTAATCCAGACAGCATCCTGGTAAACCTCTTCCTCACCGTCTCCAAAGCCTCCACATCCTTCCTGTAATGCGGTGACCAGAATCGAACGCAATGCTCCTAAAGTGAGGCCTAACTAAAGCTGCAGCGTGACATCCTGACTCTTGTACCCAATGCCCCGACCAATGAAGGGGAGCGTGCCGTACGCCTTCTCTACCCCCCTGTCTGCTGGTGTGGCCACTTCCGGGGAGCTATGGACTCGAACCCCCAGATCCCTCATGGTTAACTTTAATCTGTTAATCTATCTTTTACAGATGCCCCATAGAAAGCATTCTTTCTGATTGTATCACAGCTTGGTCTGGGCTCCTGCTCTGCCCAAGAACACGCTGTCAGGGGTGGTGGTGGAGGCAGATAACGATCGGGGCGTTTAAGAACCTCTTCCTCATTTGTGAGGGCCTCGGATCCTCCCTCCCGCCCCCCCCGAGCCTCCTCGTGACCTCCAACCCCTCTCTGCACTGCAGCAATGGTGAGAGGGACGGGGCTGCCCCAGTGTCTCAGTTGCTGGAGTCCTAAGGAGCAAGGAACTACAAAAGGGTCGTGAATGTAGCCCAATCCCATCACGCAAACCCAGCCTCCCATCCACTGACTCTGTCTACACTTCCCGCTGCCTCGGCAAAGCAGCCAGCATAATTAAGGACCCCCCCACGCACCCCGGACATTCTCTCTTCCATAGGGAAAAAGATACAAAACTCTGAGGACACGTACCAACCGAATCAAGAACAGCTTCTTCCCTGCTGCTGTCAGACTTTTGAATGGACCTACTTTGCATTAAGTTGATCTTTCTCTACACCCCTAGCTATGACTGTAACACTACATTCTGCACTCTCTACTTTCCTTCTTTATGAACGGTATGCTTTGTCTGTATAGCACGCAAGAAACAATACTTTTCACTGTATACTAATACATGTGACAATAATAAATCAAATCAAATCAAAATCCCTCGCTCAGTCCACTTTCCTGTCTTCAAAGACTATTTCCTCGGGTGGATGGAGCTATTACAAGGGGGCATAACTATAGGGTTCATGGTGGGAGATATAGGAAGGATATCAGAGGTAGGTTCTTTACGCAGAGAGTGGTTGGGGTGTGGAATGGACTGCCTGCAGTGATAGTGGAGTCAGACACTTTAGAAACATTTAAGCGGTTATTGGATAGGCACATGGAGCACACCAGGATGATAGGGAGTGGGATAGCTTGATCTTGGTTTCAGATAAAGCTCGGCACAACATCGTGGGCCGAAGGGCCTGTTCTGTGCTGTACTGTTCTATGTTCTCTCCGCTAACCCCTCGATCCCCAACTGATCAAGAAAAAACCTTGCCATCTGAACCTTTAAGGACTCTCTCAGCTCCCATAGCTTCCTGGGGGAAAGAATTTCCACAGATTCACCCCCCTCCTTACGGAAGAATTCCTCCTCATCTCAGTCTTCAAACGGCGACCCCTTATTCTGAGACTATGCCCCTCAGTGTCCAAAGATGTGCAGGTTAGGTGGATTGGCCATGCTAAATTGTCCCTTAGTGTCCAAAGATGTGTAGGTTAGGTGGATTGGCCATGCTAAATTGTCCCTTAGTGTCCAAAGATGTGTAGGTTAGGGGGATTGGCCATGCTAAATTGTCCCTCAGTGTCCAAAGATGTGCAGGTTGGGTGGATTGGCCATGCTAAATTGTCCCTCAGTGTCCAAAGATGTGCAGGTTAGGTGGATTGGCCATGCTAAATTGTCCCTTAGTGTCCAAAGATGTGTAGGTTAGGGGGATTGGCCATGCTAACTTGCCCCTTAATGTCCAAAGATGTGTAGGTCAGGTGGATTGGCCATGCTAAATTGTCCCTTAGTGTCCAAAGATGCGCAGGTTAGATGGATTGGCCATGCTAAATTGTCCCTTAGTGTCAGGGGGATTAGACCATAAGACATAGGAGCAGAATTAGGCCACTCGGCCCATCGAATCTGCTCCGCCATTCAATCATGGCTGACTTTTTTCTCATCCCCATTCTCCTGCCTTTTCCCCATAACCCCCGATCCCCTTATTAATCAAGAACCTATCTATCTCTGTCTTAAAGACACTCAATGACCCGGCCTCCACAGTTTCTGCGGCAAAGAGTTCCACACATTCACCACTCTCTGGCTGAAGCAATTCCTCCTCATCTCTGTTTCAAAGGATCGTCCCTTCAGCCTGAGGTTGTGCCCTCTGGTTCTAGTTTTTCCTACCAGTGGAAACATCCTCTCTATTGAGGCCTCGCAGTACTGTGTAAGCGGGGTAAATATGTGGGGTTACGGGGATGGGGCCTGGGTGGGATTGTTGTCGGTGCAGGCTCGATGGGCTGAATGGCTCCTTCTGCACTGTAGGGATTCTATGATCCGCAAACATTTACCTCTTCTAAACCCTGCCCCGCTCCCGCTCCGAGAATCTTCTACGTTCCAATCAGATCGCCTCTCGTTCTTCTGAACTCCAAGGAAGAGAGACCCAACCCATTTAATCTTTCCTTGCACATAACCGGAGCTGGGGGGGGCGGGGGCTATTCCCTCCTTTAACTCTCTCTTCCACTCTGCCCTCCAGTTTAATCCCATCCTGATTTTTTTAGATATTCATTCGTGGGCGTCCCTTGCTCTCCCCCTCTCCCTCGCTCTCCCTCTCTCCCTCACTTCCCCTCTCCCTCTCTCTCTGGCCAGCCCTCGTTGCCCCAGGAGGGCAGTTGAGAGTCAACCAACATTGCTGTGGCTCTGGAGTCACATGTAGGCCAGACCGGGTAAGGACGGCAGAGTTCCTTCCCTAAAGGGACATTAGTGACCACAATGGGTCGTCGGTAGATTCTTAATTCCAGATATTTTTTTATTGAATTCAAATTCCACCATCTGCCGCGGCGGGATTCGAACCCGGGTCCCCCAGAACATTAGCTGAGTTTCTGGATTAATAATCTAGCGATAATTACCACTAGGCCGTTGCCTCTCCTCCTGAGTGTGGAGCAGGTCGGTGTGACGTGCTGGTTTGGACAGAGAGGTGTGTGACTCAGAGCTGGAGGCCACATGAGCCAGAAGCCAGATTACTGACGGATCACAGAATAATCGGATAACACTTCTCAGCTTCACTCAGTGTCCCACACTCAGCACTCTCCCATCTGCCATGACAGCACGTCCAACCTGTACTCAGTGTGTCCTACTGAGCATCGGATAGAGGGAGAGAGAGGGGGAGA